>NW_016107864.1:464112-673854 GCF_001604975.1 Cebus imitator
AAAAAAAAAAAAAACAGTAAAGAAAGAAGATAAAGAAGGTCATTATATAATGATAAAGGGATCAATTCAGCAAGAGGATATAATGATCCTAAGTATATATGCATCCAGCATTGGATGCCTGCTACCCTGCTGTGGGCTGCTGTGAGACTGAGATGTATGTGGACCACATTATTCCCCATAGCTTCTTGACCACACTGTTAGACTGGAAGGTGCTCTGCCCTCTCTGGTCCTAAGCCCAGAGTGCCGTTTTAGAGTTTAATGCTGAGCCACACCCCACTCTAGGCCTGAGTTCAGGCTGATGTGGTTGCAGCTGCCCTCTGGCCAAGGAGGGACAAGGAGACAAAGATGTCCTATGCATATCTAAGGCAACATTTACTTACCTGCAACAGACTTCTGTGAGAATGAGACACAAGTGGACTGTATTTGCCACAGCTTCTTGCCCACACTGCCTGAATGGGAGGAGATCCACCTTCCCTGACTATAGACTCAAGGTGCCATTTTGAGATTTTAATGCCGGGTTATGCCCTGCCCTTCAGCTGAGTTTGACTTGACATGGCTTCAGCTAATGTCCAGTTAAGGCGGTATAGGAAAACGAGGTTCTCCAATGCACATCTTATCAATACCCAATCCCCTGCTATTGGCTGCTGTGAGACCAAAACTCAAGTAGACTTCTCTTCTCACAGCTTCTTTCCCATGCTTCTTGCCTGAGGTGGCCCTGAACTCCTTGGTCAAAGGCCCAGAGTGCCTTTCTGTGAGCTTAACACTGGGCTGTGCCCTGACCGTAGGCCAAGTTTGGGGTGACATAGTTGCAGCTGCAACCCAGCTGAGAAAGGGACAAATGAGACAAAGCTCTCCTAAGCACAGTTAGGACAATACTCACTGCCTTGCTACAGGTGACTATGGGACTGGGGATTGTTCCACCTAACCCATCACAACTTCCAGCAAAAACAATATGGATTGCTTGGGTCCCAGTGGGTTGCGCCATCACTGCTACTACCATCACCCACACCACATTAGCTCCAAGGGACCTGAGAACTCACCCACACACTGGGACCACTATTCTTACTATTAGTTTCTAAGCAAGTAACCTGAAGTCTCAAGAATCAGCCCTCCCAGACTCACAAACACTAGAGCCAGTATAAGCTGCCCTGGGGCCTGAAAAGACCCCACTGCTAACCACCACCAGGGCCTGAAGACTGACTCAGTTGGTGTCCAGGTCACTAGCTTAACTCCACCACAACCTCAACTAATAACTGTAACCTAAGTCACTGAGGAAATCACAGAGACCACTGCCCTGTGTACTGCCAAAATATTAATATAAATATCATACTACCGTGAATACCTTAAATCAAAGCCACAGTATTTTACTGAATCAACAACATTTGTACATCCTCAGGAAAAAATTCTCCCCTATGAAAGCAATTTCAAAAACTTGGAAAATGTGACTGCTATACAATATGCACCAAAGTCAATGGAGGGACACAGGAAACACGAAAAATCAGAGAAATATGACATGATCAAAAGACCAAAATTGTCCAATAAACAGATGCCAATAAAAAAGAATTCCTCAAAAGTTCAGATAAAGAATTCAAAATACTAATTTTAAAGAATCTCAATGAGATGCAAGATAAATCTGAAAATGAATACAAAGAAAACAGAAAATCAATCCAGGATACTAATGTGGAATTTACCAAGGATATGATCATCTTAAAAACAAATACAACAGAAATTCTAGAAGTAGAATTTTTATTGAAAGTAGAAAATTTATTGAAAGAAATAAAATATACATTCAAAAGTTTCAATAATAGACTAGATCAAGAATAATAATTTTGGAACTTGAAGAAAAGACTTTCAAAATAATCCTGTTAAAAATAAGAAAAACAATAAAAAAATGAATGAACAAAGCTTTTAGACATCTGGGAATAAGTAAAGTAACCAAACTTACTAATTTCCAAAAGTCAAGAGGAATTAAAAAGGTTAGAAAATATTTTTAAGGAAATAATCAATGAAAATTTCTCATCTATTAAGAAAGTTAGACATCTAGTTACAGGAGATGCAGCAATCCCTAGGAAAATACATTGCACAATCAATGCCAAGGCAGAGTCTGGTAAATATACACATACATGGAAATTAAGCAGCATGCCTAAATGATTACTTGGTCAATGAGGAACTATAGCTGGAAATTGAAAAATTTTTTGAAATAAATGGAAATGAAAACACAACATACCAAAACCTGTGGGATACAGTACAAGCATTGCTAAGAGCAAAGTTTATAGTATTAAAAGCCTACGTCGAAAAAGCAGAAACATCACAAATTAATAACCTAAAATTGCACATCAAGAAACTCAAAAAAGAACAAATCAAACCCAAAGTTAGCAGTAGAAAAGAAATAACAAAGATCAAAGCAGAATTAAATGAAATTGAGATTTGAAAAATACAAAGCATCAATGAAATGAGCAGTTGAGTCTTGGAAAAAAATTTTTATAAAGTTAATAAACTGCTAGCTAAACTAACCAAGAAGAGAAGAACCAAATAAATACAACCAGAAATGAAAAAGGAAACATTACAACTGATACCACAAAAGCACAAAAGATCATCAGATAATATATGAACAACTACAGTCTCACAAAAAACAAAACTTAGATGAAATGGTTAAATTCCTGGAAATACACAACTGCCTGTGATTGAACTGGGAAAAAAAAAGAACTCCTGAATAGAACAGTAATGAGTGGTGAGTTGAACATCGCCCAACCAAAATAAAGCCCAATAACACATGGATTCACAGCCAAATTCTACCACACATACAATGAATATTGTATGTCTCCTGAAACTATTCCAAAAAATCAAGGAAGGTGAAATTTTTCCTTATTCATTCTACAAGTCCAGTACCACACTGATACCCAAACCAGACAAGGACACAACAAAGAAAGAATACTACAGACCAATATCTCTAATGAACATAGATACAAAATCCCTCAATAAAATACTAGCAAGTAAAATCTAACAGCACATCAAACAAATAATCACATCACGTTCAGATGAGATTTATCCCAAGGATGCAAGGATGGTTCAACCATCCTTCAATAAACAAACCATCCATTCAATCAATAAATGTGATGCATCACATAGAATTAAGAACAAAAAGCCTAGGATAATCTCAATAGAAATAGATAAAAGCTTCAGTATAATTCAGGATCCTTTTATGATAAAAATTCTCAACAACTTAGACATAGCTGGAGCATATCTTAACATAATATATAGGACAGGCCCACAGCCACATCATATTTATGTGGAAAATTTGAAAGAATTCCAAAAACTGGAACAAGACAAGGATGCCCACTTTCACCACTCTTATACAATATAGTACTGAAAGTCATCACCAAAGCAGTAAAGAAAGAGAAAAAGATAAAAAACATCCAGTTTGGAATAAAGTTAGTCAAATGATCTGTTCTCACTGATGATATGATCTTATGTCTAGAAAAACCCTAAAGACTCAACCAAAAAACTCAAAAATTTGACAAATGAATTCAGTAAAGTTTCAGGATATAAAATTAATGTACAGAAATCAGTTGCATTTCAATACACCAATAAAAATCTAGCCAGGAACCAAATCAAGAAGGCAATCCATTTACAATAGCTAAAACAAAAACAAAGGCAAAACATAAGAATATATTTAACCAAGGCAGTGAAAGGTTTCTATGAGGTTGAACACTGATGAAACACTGATGAAAGTAATCTTGTGTGATGCAAACAAGTGGAAAAACATTTCATGCTCATGGACTGGAAGAGTGAATAGTGTTATAATGACCATACTGCCTGAAGCAATCTACAGATTCAATGCAGTTCCCATAAAATTACCAAGGTCATTTCTCAAAGAATCAGTAAGAACAATACTAAAATTCATGTGGAATTAAAGAAAAAAAGCTAAATAACTAAAGTGATCTTAAGCAAAAAGAAAAACACTTGAGACATCCCATTACCTGACTTCAAATTCTACTACAAGGATATAGTAACCAAAACATAATGGTACGGGTACAAAAATAGTCACATAGACCAATAGAACAGTATAGGGAACCCAGAAATAAAGCCACATACCTACAGCAAATTGATCTTCAACAAAATCAACAAAAATATACACTGGGGAAAGGATTCCCTATTCAATAAGCGATGCTGGGAAAATTGGAAGGCATGTGCAGAAAAATGAAGCTAGACCCATATCTCTCACCATATACAAGAGTTAGCCCAAGATGGATTAAAGGCCTAAATATATAACTTGAAAATATAAAATTCTGGAAGAAAACCTAAGAAAAACTCTTCTTGACATTGGCCTAGGCAAAGAATTTATCACTAAGCCCTCAAAAGCAAATACAACAAAACAAAAGTAAACAAATGGGATTTAATTAAACAAAAAACTCCAGAGCCAACAAAAAAAGAACCAACAGAGTAAACAGACAAATGGGAAAGATATTTTCATCTGACAGATTATGCATCTGACAAAGGGTGAATATCCAGAATCTATGAGGAACTCAAACAACTCATCAAGATATAAACAAACAACTCTATTAAAAAGTAAGCAAAAGAGATGAACATTTTTCAAAAGAAGACACATAAGATGCCAAAAAATATACTGACAAATGCTCAACATCACTAATCATCAGAGACCACAGCGAGACACCATCTTATATTAGTCAGAATTACTATTATGTCGAGAAAAGGGAACACTTACAAACTATTGATGGGAATGCAAATTAGTGCCATCTTCATAGAAAACAGTATAGAGATTTTTCAAATAACGAATAATGAAAAATAGAACTACCATTTGATCCAGCAATTCCACTTCTGGGTATATACCCAAAGGGAAATAAATCATTATATAAAAATGATACCTGCACTTGTTTATCATAGCACTATTTACAATAGCAAAGATATGGAATCAGCTTAAGTATCTATCAACAGAGGATTGGATAAAGAAAATGTGATTTATATATATATATATATATATATATATATATGACATGTGACATAAATATATATGATATATATACACACACTATGGAATACTACTCAGCCAGTCTTTAGCAACAAGATAGGTGAAACTGGAGGTCATTATCCTCAGTGAAATACTTCAGAAAGTCAAATACCACATGTTCTCCCTTACAAATGAGAGCTAAGCACTGGGTACGCATGGCCATACAGAGTGGATAATAGACATTGGAGACTACAAAACGTGAGAGAGTGGGTTGGGGATGAGGATTGGAAAACTATCTGTTGGGATGATGGGTACAATAAAAGCAGACTTCACCACTACACAATGTATCCATGTAAGATTCCTGCATCTATATCCCTTAAACCCTGTGACCATTACATCTTCAGTATGAAATGTTATATATACCTTTCCTCAAAAAAAAAAAATCTCTTCTACTAATCAGATCATTGTAACTAAGCATTAATCTTTACTTAGAAAGATGTTGAAATTCTAGTAAAATTTTCTAAATTTTGTCAATATAAGCAATCCCAAATGTCCACACTTTGGAACACTGATTTTCATTCTTAGGAATCTGTGCTTCCCACGTGGGATTATCTCAATTTTTCTGCTTGGAATAAACTCTCTTTAGAAACTAGAAAGGAATACAAATGAAAGAAAACAATGAAGCAAAAAAAAAAATGATGCCA
The DNA here is from genome assembly GCF_001604975.1 of Cebus imitator. Lineage (NCBI taxonomy): Eukaryota > Metazoa > Chordata > Mammalia > Primates > Cebidae > Cebus > Cebus imitator. Next base: position 469,786 of record NW_016107864.1, read on the forward strand.
TTAAATTATAACAGTTTGGCCAGGCATAGTGGCTAATGCCTGTAATCCCAAAGCTTTGGAAAGTCCAGATAGGAGGGTCACTTAAAGCCAGAAATTCGAGATCAGCATAAGCATCACAGTGACACCCTATATTTGGAAAAAATTAAAAATAAATAAACAGATAAATTATAAAATTTTGATATAACAGGAAATTCACTTTAAATTTATAAACACATACACAAGAAGCTTTATACAAATTGAATAGTCCTATGTCTAGTAAAGAAATACGTCTGAAAATAAAAACTTTCCACATAGGAAATTCCAGGGGCATATGAGTTTAATAATAAATTATTCCAAACATTTGAGGTAAAAATAGCATCAATCTCACCTAAGATCTTTTGGAAAATAGAAAAAAAGATGTATTTAAAAATTTTTTTGGTGGTGCAATCTTGACAACAAAATCTGACAAGGATGTTAGGAGAAAGAAATATTATAGGTTAATAGCTCTCATAAGCATAGATGCAAAAAATCCTGAACAATATTAGTTGTTTACTGAATCAAGTTAAATAATGGTGAGTTTATTTCAACATTTAGAAATGAATATAATCCAGTATATTAAGGAAAGAAAGGAGAAATTATATGATTGTCTCAACAGCTGCAGGAAAAAAGAACATTTGGTACCACTCAATATCTGTTTATATTATAAAGTGTTAGCATGTAAAAATAGAAATAAACATCTTTAATTTATTAAATAACATCTATAAAACTCCCATCGTACATTTCCTGATTAATGATAAAATATTTGATGTTTGTACAATGAAATCAGGTGAAATACAGGGTGCTCACTGTCATCTGTTCTGTTTAAATTTGTATTGAAGATCCTTGCCAGGAAGAAATGGCCCAAGTTTTGGAAAGGAAAAAATAACTAATCATTTGTCGTGAATATCATGATTATAGACATGAAAAATCTAAAAGAATCCATTGATAAACTATAAGAATTAGCAAATTAATTCAGTAAATTTAGCATACAAATAACAATTTGCATTAATGTAGCATATATGTATATCAATTTGCATTTTGTGCACCAGCAAAAAGCAAATGAAAACAAAAAACTCTAAGAAGTGATATATAACAATTTTGAACATAGAGCATTACGCAACATTTTTGAGAGACTGTAAACATATTCAGATAGAATCCAGATTGAAAGCAAACATATTCAGGGATACTGATAAGTGTTAGCAATAATTACACAGAAGCCACAACCCATTAACTGCTCTTCATAGCATAGCCGTCAGGAAATGTCTGTGAAAACTTTCATTGACTTCAAAGCTTTGATCATATTTGGCAGAAAAGGATATGGTATATCTTGTGAATGTTTAGGACATCAGAGTAGCTGAAGACAATACAAGTGGTCTTCAAACTGCAGATGAGGAGGTCAGCAAAATAGGAACAGTGGAATAAATTAATTTATATATTTAATGCTACTATGGGAATCTAAACAGCAGGTCAACTGACTTAGCTATAATCAAGGCAGTATATTAATAATTTATGTCTTTTGATTCAATGCAAGTATGTCCCGAATACTAGATTTGTATATATGAAAAGTCATCTGTAGTCAGTTTAATGACTAATTGAATTTATTGATGAAACTAGGGCTAGGTTGTGATAAACATCAGGGCAATATTATTCAAAGCATGGATAAAATTTCTTTGCTACTTTAACGTTGTGAATTCATTGAGACACCTATTAAGTGTTATATGCTATACAAAAGGTTTTAGATCCATAATATCTGTTAGATATTATTGGCCCTCATTTAAAGATAAGAGGAGATTAAAAGAGGATATGCAACCTATTCAAGATATTCATATAGTTGAGTCAAGTTTTGAGTTCAAACTTTCATTACTATAAACATCAAGTCTTTTTATTATATGAGGATACCTACAAGTTTGAAGTACGAAATAAACTGTTTAGCTCAATATCTTATACATCATTACTACTCAGTAAATTTTATTAGTATTATTTAAGTATAACTGAATTAGGCCATTCTTGCTTTACTGTAAAGAAATACCAGATGCTAGATAATTTACCAATAAATGAGGTTTAACTGGCTCACAGTTCTTTAGGCTTTCCAGAAAGCATAGTGCCGGCATCTGCTTCTGGTGAGAACTCAGGTAGCTTTTACTCATGGTGGATGGTGAAGCTGGAGCAGACATGTCACATGTGGTGAGAGCAGGAGCCAGAGGGGAGGGATGTGACACATACTTTCCAACACCTATATCTTGTGACTATTCAAGCAATGAGAGATCTACGCTCCATGATCTAAACACTCAAACATTTCCCATGAGGCCCAACAATGGGAGGTACATTTCTTTTTTATGTTTTTCTGATTTTTAAAAAAATTTTTTAAATTTTCATTTATTTTCAGACAGGGTGTCACGTCACCCAGGTTGGTGTGCAGTGGTGTGCATTGCAACCTCTGCCTCCCAGGCTCAAGTCTCAAATGCTCCTCCCACCTCAGCCTCCTGTGTAGCCGGAACCACAGGTATGTGCCACCATACCCAGCTAATTTTTTCCGTTTTTAGTAGCGATGAGGTTTTGCCATGTTGCCCAGGTTGGTCTCAAACTCTTGAGCTCAGGTGATCCACCTGCCTCAGCCTCCCAAAGTATTGGGATTACAGGCATGAGCCACCATGCCTGGCCTGGGGATTACATTTCAACTGAGATTTAGAAGGGACAAAAATCCAAATTATGTTAATAATTTTCTCATGGGGAGTTTCTTTCTCCATGTCTCTCTTTCTCTCTCTCTCTATCTCAAGAAGTAGAGCCTCAATCTCTTATACAGTAAGAATTGTTTCTTCTTGGCAACACATGCTATAAAAAATTGTAAGAATAATGTAAGACATGGGTAAAAATTATTGCTAATCTCTCCTCTCAAGTAAGTTATAATAATAAGTACATATTCCATAAGGAAGCTTTGGCTAGAATTTAGCAAATTTTGCACAGTGAGCTATGTTTCTTCTATATAGTCCCTGGGTAACAATTCCTAAAAAAAAAAGTCTGTGACACTTTTGGAAGTTTTTCTCTAAAACTCTCATTGACGTCAAAGCTATGATCATGTTTGGCAGAAGAGCTTGTGGTATGCCTTGTGAATGTCTGGAACATCAGAGGAGCTGAAGACAGTAACGTTAATAGTGACCTTCAAAATGCAGATGAGAGGTCAGGAAAATGGGGAGGGTTGAACTGGTTTACTCCTACAGTGTATTAGTCATCCAGTAAAACCTTAAATAATTTATTTAACAGATAATTTTTGTAACAAATCCTGAAAGCATTATAAGTAAACTACTAGTATATAAATTAGTTCTTTCATCTTACTTATATTAGATTCATGTGGTCAATGGATTTACAATAAAGGATTTATAATAAATGTAAATAAAAGGATTTGCAATTAAATAAATATAATAAATAAAAATACAAAAAATGGATTTCTGAGAAGGTGACCTATTAGGCTGATCAGGAATAATTTATTCCTCATACTTGCATGAACTTTGGAATTTCACCTGAATAGGTATATTTCAAACAGTAGGATGATTATGGAAAATTACAACTAATTTTAAAAGTTTTGCATAAGCTAGAGTGCTCATTATGGCTAAGTCAAAAATGTTTCAAATAAGGAGAAATGAGGTAAGTTCTGTAATGTTTGTTAAAGCAATACATCAAAATTATACAATTGCCTTTTGCAAAGAAGAAAAATTAAATCTTGAAATTTAGCTCATTTTAATTACTCAGTTTTTCAGGCAAACATTTTTGCTTTCTCTCTTCTCATTTCTACCAGTCCAGATTCTATATATTTTCACTGCCCAGCTAAGCATCTTCATCCCCTTTGAAGACTATAAGCCTTAAAGACAGTGGTAGTTTTAAAATTTGTTTTTGTAATCCTCAGGGACCCACACAATGCCTTCCATCTAGTAAGTGTTCAACAAATGTTGAGTTGTTGAATAATCAGTAAGACTGCTTCGATAACAATGCAGTAGAAATTGGAAATCAAAAAAACAAGGTTATCTTTTTTATTTTTTAATGGCGTCTCGCTTTGTCACCAGGTTGGAATGCAGTGGTGTGATCATGGCTCACTGCAATCTCTGTCTCCTGGGTTAAAGTGATTCCCCTGCCTCAGCCTCCCAAGTAGCCAGGACTAAAGGTGTGCACCAACATGTCTGGCTAATTGTTTGTAGTTTTTAGTAGAGACGGGGTTTCACCATGTTGGCCAGGATGATCTGGATCTCCTGACCTCGTGATCTGCCTGCCTCAGCTTCCCAAAGTGCTTAAATTACAGGCATGAGCCACCACGCCAGGCTGGTAGTCTTTTTTAATATTTTTGTTTATTTTTATTTTTCATTTATTTCCATAGCTTATTGGGAAACAGGTGGTGTTTGGTTACATGAGTAAGTTCTTTAGTGGTGATCTGTGATCTTAAGCTCTCTGTAGGAAAGCATATTTTTCTTTTCTGAAAAAGAGAGACCAATGGATATGAAAAAGGCCATTTGAGTTGTATATACAGTAGTATGTATGGGATAATAGGATGGCATCATGATGTTTCTAATTTACCAATAATTTTCAGGAGAATAAGGCAATTTTTTATTTAAAAATACAATTAAAAATAGTACTCACATGTGAATGTACACATTGTGGATTGTCTGTGACAAATGTATTACCTCTAGCTATCTTTTTTCCATGACATTTCATATTCATGCAAGCTATAATTCTATTAGTCAGCATATTTATTTGTATGTCTTGGATCTGTGTCCTCACTCACATTTCATGTTGAATTATAATCCCCAATGTTGGTGGTGGGGCCTGGTAGGAGGTGATTGGATTGTGGGGGTGGATCTCCCCCTGGATGCTGTTTTCATGATAGTGAGTGAGTTCTTGTGAGGTCTGTTTGTTTAAAAGTTTGTGGCACCTACCCATCTCTTCTTTCTGCTCCAGCCATATAAGACATGCCTGCTTCCCCATCACCTTCCACCATGATTGTAAATTTCCTGAGGCTTTCCCTAAGGTAGAAGTTGGTATACTTCATGTACAGTCTGCAGAACAATGATCCAATTAAACGTCTTTCTAAAATAAATTACCCAATCTTAGGTGGTTCTTTATAGAAATCTGAGAACAGACTAATAAGGAAAATGGATACAGAGGAGTGGGACATTGCTATAAAGACACCTGAAAATGTGAAAGCTGCTTTAGAACTGGGTGATGGTCAGAAGTTGGAAGAGTTTGAAGGGCTCAGAAGAAGACAGGAAGATAAGGAAAAAATTGGAACTTCCTAGGGACTGATTAAATAGTTGTGACCAAAATGCTGATAGTGACACGGACAATAAAGTCCTAGCTGATTAGGTCTCAGAGGCAAATGAGGAGCCTATTGGGACCTGGAGCAAAGGTCACTTTTGTTATGCATTAGCAAAGAACCTATTGGTATTGTGCCCCTGACCTAAGGATTCGTGAAATTTTGTACTTGAGAGTGATGATTTAGGGTTTCTGGAAGAAAAAATTTCTAAGCAGCAAACATTCAAGATGTTGCCTGGCTACTTCTAACAACTTAAGTTCATATGTGTGAGGAAAGAAATTATGTAAAACTGGAACTTATATTTAAAAGGAAAGTAGAACATAGAAGTTTGAAAATTTGTAGCCTGGCCATATGGTAGAAAAGAAAAGCCCATTTCCTGGGGAGGAATTAAAACCAGCTGCAGAAATTCACTTAAGTAAAGAAGAGTCAAATGCTCATAGCCACAACAATGAGGAAAAGGTCATGAAGGCATTTCAGAGACCTCCCTGGCAGCTCTTCCCATCACAGGCCCAGAAGGCTGAGAGGGAAGAATGGCTCCTATACTCATGTCCCTGCTGCAGTGCAGAGCCTGGAGACACTGTATCCCAGCTACATCCCTCCATCTCAGCTGCCCCAGTTCTAGCTGTGGCTCAGAGAGGTCCAGGTACATCTCAGGCAGCTGCTTCAGCAGATGCAAGCCATAAGTCTGGGTAGCTTCTGTGTGGTCTTAAGCATGCAGGTATGCAGAATTCAAGAGTTGAGGCTTGGATGCCTCCACCTAGATTTCAGAGTATTTATGGGAAAGCCTGGATGCCCATGCAGAAGCCTGTTACAGGAGTGAAGTCCTCATGGAGAATCTCTACCAGGGCAGTGCAGAAGGTAAATGTGAGGCTGGTGATCCCATGCAGAGTCCCCACTGAGGCAATGCCTAGTGGAGCTTTGAAAAGGGTCATCATCCTCCAGACCCCAGAACGATAGCTTTACTGGCAGGTTACACCCTCAGCCTGGAAAAGACACAGACACTCAATGCCAGCCCATGAGAACAGCTGCAGGGGCTAGACCCTGCAAACCCACAGTGGTAGAGCTGTCCAAGGCTTTGGGAGCTCACCTGTTGAATCAGTGAATGTGGAATATGGAGTCAGAAGAGATTATTTTTGAGCTTTAAGACTTAATGACTGCCCTGCTGGGTTTTGAACTTGCATAGGGTCTATAGCCCCTTTCTTTTGGCCAATTTCTCCCTTTTGGAATGGGAGTATTTACCCAATGCCTATACCCCCATTGTATCTTGGGAGTAATTAACTTGATTGTTACTTTACAGGCTCATTGGTGAAAAGGACAATCTTTGTCTTAGATGAGACCCTGGACTTCAGACTTTTGAGTTAATGCTGGAGTGAGTGAAGACTATGGGGAACTGTTGAGAAGGGATGACTATATTTTTCAATGCAAAAAGAACATGAGATTTGGGAGGGGCTGGGGAAGAATTATATAGTTTGGATCTGTGTCCCTGCCCAAATTTCATGTTGCATTATAATCCCCAGTGTTGGTGATGATACCTAGTAGGAGATGATTGGATGATGTGGGTGGATTTCCCCCTTAGTGCTGTTTTCATGATTGTGAATGAGTTCTCCTGAGGTCTGGTCATTTAAAAGTATTCAGCACCAGCCCCTCACCCTCCTCCTTTACCACCCGTGTAAGAAGTGTATTATAAGGAAAGACTAATACATTTATCCTTAGGAAATGCAATCTGTTTTTAAATTTAAGGTTAACAAAACACAATTATTATTTCTATGATTATTTTTTTCTGGACCTATTTAATTTCCCACAATCTAACAGGCACCAGTGCTCTGTTCCCACTTTGTATCTTTTTCTCATAAATCTATTCTACTTTTAAGAACTCAATTAGCACATTATACAGGTGGCTGCAGTTTCAACATTTATGTTTATCCTAATCTCTAGCCCTGTACCTGTAAATGTCATTAACAGTGCCACTTAAATTCTCCACTATCATCACAAAATCTGAATGTGATTAAATAGATGTTAAGTATCTGCTAGGTACTTTCTAGCCATTCCCAGCTCTGTAATCTAGTTGTACAAATAAAACAAAACTTAAGCTTAAATTTATGATCTTTCCACCTTATAAATCATGTTTGAATGCCATAAGAGCTAAAGTATATTGGGCCATTTACTGGGATGTATGTACTATACCCAGGATCCCTTAAATATATACATACACACATGCACAAATAAATTTTTAAAATGTAAGTATCATTATCTTCACTAAAAAATGATATTTAGACTCAGAAAGTTTCATTTGCCTAAGACTTCATGTGACAGAGAAAGAATTCAAACCAAGATTCTTATGATTCCAAAGTTTAAGCTCTTTCCATTATTCCTCACTTCCTCTAACCTCTACTCTCTTATTCTTAAATATAGGGTAGTAGTGAAGACCATTTACTGGAGTCAGACTACTTGAGTCTGAATTTTGATGTTATAATTACTATGCTAGTAACTTGAGATAATTTTAATTTTATTTCTCTGCTTCATTTTTTAATCAATGTTAATCAATCAATATTAATTTTTAATATAATGGGGCTAATAAAAACACATACTTCATTAGATTATAAGAATTAAATGAAATATGAAGCATGTGAAAAAGCAACTAATACGTGATAAGCTCTCAATATATTATTCCTGGGAATCATCTAGCAGTCAGAATGTCTTATCAATTCTTCATTAAAATTCTTCTGTATTCATTTCCATCTTTTCAGCTTTAATGTTGATGGTCCAAATAGAGGCATCCATCATGTCGAATGACTGGTCCATTTTCTATCCTAGCAACCACATTCATCCTGATATCTGCACCCTGTTTTGTGCTGTACTTCCCCCCATGAATAGCCTGCTGGTTCTTTTCTATCTAATTTGATCTTTAGGGCAAGCTCAAGTTTGCCTTAATCAAATTATTCTCTGATGAATCCAATTAGAATTCATAATTTCCTCTCCCCACTGAGAAGCCAGAAGTTGACCCTTTTTCTATGATTAGATAGGGTTTAAATTCTTGGGTAGTCTTAACCATGACTGTGACCCCAGATGTGTACTACTATTCTTTGTACAAAACAGCCTTATAACATAGTTCTGTCACCATGTTCACTAAAGGACAGATTTCTGTGACTCTTTGATTCTCAACAGATCTTAAGAAAAGATCCTTGGATGCTTGGAAATCATTCTCTACTTAGTGTTACCAGTCAATGCTGCATAACAATCAGTTGTGAATGTGATGCATATAATTGCTCATATTTTCAGAATTTTGTGAAAGAGAGTTAGGCTATGTATTCATCAGGACAATTAACTCTAGCTTCTGTGGAAAACAAACTCAAATTGCAGTGGATTAAAATAATAAAGGTTTATATTTTGCTCATGTTACAATCTGCAGAGGTTCAGGTGATTTGCTATGGATGTTTGGGTGTACTAGCTTCCAGATGATTCAACCATATTGATTTCCATTATGTAGGTACAGAATCTCAGAATCATTCGCTTCTAGCAATAAGGTCAGAGCAAAATTAGATAAGGAATCATTGAGGCAGTTGATAGCCAGGTCTACACACTAGTTCATCTACCTCCACATTTTATTGGCCAGATCTCAGTCACATGACCCCAAACCAGCTGCCAAAGAAGCTGAGAAGTCACTTTTACTGTCTTCCCTGGAGGGAGAAATGGGATTGATCTGTATCTTGCTAGACTCTGACAGGGTACCAATGAAACAACCCTCTTTCCCACTGCCATCCTTTCATACAATTATGAAGCTGTTTCATCCCTGCTCCACCTAAAAACTATATCAGATCTTATGACTATCCCATTCCAGGGACTCACACATTTTCATTCCAGATAATAAAACATTAGTTCCAAGAATAGTCTCAGCATAGTAATCGAAATATCCATTTTGAAAAATAGAACAGTAAAAATAATTTAAAACTAAAGTTTCCTCTTCTCCAACTTTCACCTAGTGGAAGTTTTAATTTTCCCTTGTGCAATCTTTTGCATAACGTCCAGCCTTTGTGAAGCAACAGAATTTAAGAACTATCCCATAATGGCTTTTGAGGTCCCTCAAGTTCCAAATTTGTTTTAAACCAGTCTCATATTGACTGCCACAAGCTTACTGGTTTCTGTTTCCCCACTGATGTTCTAGACCTGAACCAACTTCAGCCCATAGCTTGGTCTCAGACTAGGCAAATGCCCTTCGAGGAAAAATAACATGAGATTATGAGCTCCCTTTCCAAAGACACTCCTTTCTCTAAAATTTTAATCTAGTCTTTATTGTTTTCACAGCCCCTTGATGCCTTTAAAATTAGGATTGGTATAATTCATCTTTTTTAAGGATTGTTGCTCCCCCCATTGGGAGCATAAGTGTGATCTCTCCTACTGTACTTGAAAGGGAAAATCCTGCTTTATCAATTTTAAAAACTAAATTACATTTATTAAATTATTAAATCTCCCCTAATTTCATCAATCATTTCTTGAGTTTGGGAATTTCTTGTATTTAGAGATATAATCACTAAAAGCACTTTATCTAAAGAGATGATCCTTATTGTGAGATTAAACTGGTAGAGAGTAGAATAGTGGCTACTGAAGGCTGGGAAAAGTAAGAGGGAGGGATAGTCAAAGATTGGTTAATGAATACAAAATTTACCGTTAGAGAAGATGAATAAGTTCTATCATTCTTTAGCATTGTAGGGTGACTATATTAACGACAGTTAATTGTATATTTTAAAATAGCTAGAAGACTGATGTTGAATGTTCCCAACACTCACAAAAAAGAAAAATGCTTGAGGTAATAAATATTCCATTTACCCTGATTTGATCATTACATATTGTACCTATTCATTGAAATATCACACTATATCTCCAAATATGTACAATTATCATGAGTCAAAAATAATAAAAAAGCAAAACAATGGTTTCTTTAAAATTAGGTCTGTTTATCTATAAACATGAATTAGTATTTGCAGAACTGTGAAAAATAATATACATGAAAAGACTTTGAATAGTGAAAAATAATATACAAACATGAAGTTTTTAAAATAATTACAACATGGAGTTACCCGAACAATCTAAAAAGTGGGATGACTTTCCTTTATCCCTTTATACTAATTAGTTTTGTAAGATCTGTAGAAATATGATGTTTAAAGTATGGTCATGAACACCTTTCCCCTGAACAAAGTCTTCTTAGACAAAGATTCATGCAGTTCCTAAAATAGAAAAAAAAAAGTCCTTTATTAAATAACATTTTTAAATCAGTCATTTTCATGTAAATTATCTGATTGAATTTTCATAGTTACAAAGATATCTTGTACATTATAAAACTAGGGCAATTCAGACTGTAATGGCTTGGTAATTTTACATTACAGTAACACAAGCAGAAGGTTGAAAGGTCACCCTTTAAACCTCTGAAAGTAAGTAGAAACCTAGGCTCTCTGAACCATTCCAAAGACTCTTTTTAAAATCATGGTCTTACTGGAAAGAAAAAGGAAATTACAACTCGAAGTTTCTCTGTAGTCTAATCTGTTCCACTTGCAGCATAAAATACAGTTTAAAAGTTGGGTAGTGTCTCCTATAAGTAATTACATGGCCAACAAAGCTCATATGCCAGCAGGTTGAAGGAAATCATTCTGGAAGTTTCCTTCTGGACTATTATTTTCTCTCAACTACCAACTATATATTGAACTCACAGTTGTACTGATATGTTAGAGAGCAATAGGGGAAGAAGGGTATTACCAAAAGTCAGTCTCCAGAAGGTGTATAGACTGTTCAGAGACAATATTAAGGAAGTAGAGGATTAGACATAGGTTACTGAGGACAGAGTGGAAGGGCTTCAAACCTTGAGGCCTAGCTGAGAAATGGGATCAAATGAGAGAATATAGCCCTATTAGAAGTTGGAGGCCAGGAGAAACAAGTGACCTGGAGGTCCTGAGCCTTGAGAGGTGACAAATAGGAATGGGAATGAAGGCACAGGGGAATTCATTCTGAAAAACTTCAAGACAGATGGCACTAGGGTGGCTATGAATGTTGAATGGAGGGAGGAGTGGGTAGTAGGTGAGGACTGAAATTTACTAAAAACAAAGTTGCTTTCCCACAACCAGTGTTTGGTGATACAACAAAACACAGAAGGAGAGGAAGACAGTCCCAATAAGAAAGCAAGAAACTCCTGTTGACTCATCTAAGAAACCTGAGTTCAATGCCCCAATTTTTCAGATAGTCAAGAACACTTGACTATCACTTATAAGCCCTTAACTTTAGCATAATGTTGCCATTTTCAGCTTCATTGTTTCAGTTATTAAATCCAAAGGAATATCACTGTCACATGATTAATAAAATGTAGTACTTTCCAGGCATTACTTTTTAGTATGACTCTCTTTTTCTTTACTAGAAGTCTATCGAAACATATTCATCTCAGTTTCAATGCAGACAATTTAAAGCTTTTCTGGGTAATTTCAAGGACATGGATAAAAGATAAAATTATCTGAAAGTTAGCTTAGATGTATTCACTACCAGCATGCTTTAAGATCTATATCTTTTTCTTACTTGCAGTGAGTATATCACCATAACTTTATTGCAGGATATAAGGCAAAGTATGATCAAACTACCAATCAAGAAGGTAACCAGGCGAAGTGTAAAAACTTGATGTTAATGTTAACTCCATAGTTCATATAAGAACACTTTGCAATATAATTTTTTCTTCTTTTGTTTTAGGAAAAAAATGGTTCTATTTAAATAAGTTTAATAGATTCAACTAGGCGCATTCAAATATAATATTTGGTCCCAGTAAACACATATTACTTTTCTATGTAGTTTATTATGTCACACAATTTACAACCTGTACAGTTAAATTTTTTTAAGATCTGGCTCTCGTTCTCCTAAAGCAGGTACCATTCATTCTGCTTAGAATAATCTCCCTACCTATACTGTTTAGAAATTTTTTTCATCATTTCACACTGAATCCAACTATTCCCTTTGTAAAGACTTCCTTGACCCTCCTATCTCTATTGCTGTATCTCTGAAGTTAATCATTTCATCTTCTGAACAATTTATAGATATGTGAAAAATAACATATAAACAATATATATTATTTTATCATATTGTTTTACAATTCATATGCATGTCTGTCTCTTAGTGATTATTCACGGGGATATATTATATCATTTTTATTAGTACATCCACAGAATAGTAACTATTCTCAGTACATGCTTGGTAAATTTTGTTACATTGAAATATGTTTTGGCTTATGGACTAATTTGTAACCTACTTAATTTTGACCAGTTTTGCAATGGTGTTTACTGAAATTAGTATGTATGGTTACAAAGACTGCAAGATAGTAACTAATCAGACATGAAAACTTCCTTAGGACCATTAGAGCCTAAAAAAAAAAAAAAAAAAAAAAAAAAAAAAAAAAAAAAAAAAAAAAAAAAAAAAAAAAAAAAAAAAAAAAAAAAAAAAAAGCATTGCCACATCTGAAGCGTCTCTATTCCTAGAGTTTTTTATTGACTGAGACATTTTTAGTTAGTATATTTCCATCTTCCTTATCCTATTTTTCTTTCTCCTGGATCCTACTTCTTCTGGGCATTTCAAAAATGTAAAGGAAGACCTCTTGATACACCATTAATTTAGAAAAAGATTCTGTGTAAGATTGTTTTGCAAACTTGAGTAAAATATAGACCTTTCTTAAAAATGAAAAAATTTCATGAATTACTTGTGTTGGCTTAACTTACATTTATTATGTTACTAAGGTATGTATACTAATTAGAGTAGGTATAACTCATTAGTTGTTTTAGAACTACACAAACCAAAACAGATTTCTAAATTAAATACATAAATCTAGGACTTAATTAAAATTAATATATTAATTAAATGTTATATAAATGTCACTATTTGACATTTAAATGTCAATATTGAATTCAATAGTACAAACATGCATTTTCTTGTTTTATGTTTTATTTTTTCTGTACTTATTTTGTTCTCTTGTACTGCTTAGGCTATTCTGTGTATATTTTTCATTATTACTATCATTTTTTTTTAACAGAAACATTTTTGTAACTATGAAAACATTATTTTAGTGGACCAATTAAATTAATGACCCATAATAAAATATAATCATGGAAAATTTAAAGGGCCATTTAACAAATATTTCTTCGTTTCATGTTTACTACTCTACATTTTGCCAATGAGCTTGTACAAGTTACTAGAAACAAACAAATGGTTTGCCCAACATATTTGCTTGCAATCTGAACTGACTGTTTTGGCACAGGTCAGTTTGATTTCAGCATGCCTCTGTTAACATGGTGCGCTGGTCACTTTTAACCATCACATACCACCAAACTGATTATAAATCCAAAAGCAGACCAGGGCACAGAAATCAATGGAAAAATTAATTTTTAATTTGGTTCTGCAGATGTCTCATTTACTCCTGTGTTTTGTCTCCCAGATTTAATGGGACTTTACTGCTGCATCTTGGAAGAGTCTAGGAAACCTCACTGGGTAGTGTCTCCATCAAGACATCTTCTCCCTTGTGGTCATTGCTGTATATAACATACTGTATGCTCAAGAAATAATTTTATTTCTTGTCTTGAGAAAAGCACAGGTTGTGTAGTCGAATTTGCCACCTAAGTACTTTTCTCTCAAAGCATAAAGATTACTGGAACCCTTTCTTACGCTAGCTTTTTCTGTTTGGCCAAAAAAATTCCCTGGATTTGGTCCTCCAAAATATTTTTGTTTTACACAGTCATCCAATTCTTGCCTCTCTTTATGTTGTATTCCTAATTTGTTACACATGTGCAATTAATTACAATTAAAAACAAAAAGTTGTAAAAAACATCAGATAAGTGAGAGATTACTTTCATCTAGGGCAGCTTGAAACGCAATAAATGAACGATATCCATATCATAATCATATGTTGTTATCGTAGTCATTTCCTGGTTCCACTCATCCCTAGCTAGCACTTCATTTCCTCCTCTTTTTCAACAAATGTCTATCTGCTTAACCACTAGGATTGGAGCCTAAAGAAAGATATATAGCAGCTCTGTGCAAATTAGAGAAAGGAAAGTTCCCATTTTCCAGGTAAACGTAGCTCAGCACCAGATTGCATAGTTTGGTAAGCAGGGCACATGCGATTTTAAGCCCTCATTTTTTCCCGCTTTGTGGAGTGCTCCTTTACAAAGTATGGCCTACACAATTGTCTATGATGGTATTGACCATGATTTACTCAGACACTGTCACATAAGTCAATTTAGATTAGTAGAATACAAAAAGACATTAATGGGGGCTTTGAAAAATAAAAAAAATTATCTTTGTTCTATGAAAGCTAATAAAAAGATAATTTGTCCTACTGGACATGAATAAGAAAGCAGATAGTTTTAGTTCCTGCACGTTGATATCATAGGGCCATAAGGTCTTGGATTTAGCTTTCATAATATTAGTTAGGCTATAACAAAAAAAATGACTCAAAAACAATATAGCAATACAGGTTTATTTCTTACTTAAATAAATTCCAAGTTTTCGATTGCTTTTTTTACTTTTAGAGATACAAGAGCCTTACACTTTTTTAAAAACAGCTTTATGGGATTATAATTGATGTGTAAGAAACTGCATATATTTGAAATAGATAAATTAGAAAACTTTTGACATATATACTTACATGTGAACCTTCTTGCTCATTCTAGATTATTCTTTTTTTCCAGCCCCAGATAGTCTCCTCATACACATTTGCTGATCAGTACTTTGCTGAGCACTTAAGGTGTACTCTCTGCATATCTCCTTAGTTCTCTCTCTGTGCAGCACTTTCCCTTCTAGTATGCTGTTTTGTGAACTCCAGCTGCCTGGGTATCTCCCAGAAGCCTATATCTGCCTCCTCATTTTAGAAAATTTGCTGGAATCTGCTTGGTTTCCTGCTCCATGAGCTGCATCTTGCAAATTCCCTCAAGGCAGTGAACTGGAAAAATTGTAGGACCCACCTGCTTACTATTTCTTAAGGATAGCTAACTATCCTTCAATGTCTGATGTCTATGTTCAATACATAGAAAACTATTGCTTCAGATATTTTGTAAAATTTATTGTTGTTTCAGAAAGGACGATATATCTAGGCCTCTTTTCCCATTCTAGTTGGAAGCAGAAGTGCCCGGTTCTTCATATTTTGTGGCTCCTCCATGTATAGCTTGTATGATCTCTGTGCTCTTTTCTGTCAAGCCTGGGAAACAAAAAGAGCCGCATGATCCACATGAAGGATCACACGTGGGTACTTTCTGTGAGTCAAATCTGAAAGTAGTTGCTAGCATCTGTCACATTTTGTTGCCTAGATCTTAATCACATGGTTGCATCTGACTGAAAGGTCAATGGGAAATAATAGTCAAACTGTAATTTCAGGAAAAATTAGGAAATGCTTTTTGGTGAATGGCTAGCCAGTCTCTAACACATTGTGCCTTTGTAGGCATCAAACACATATTTTACCTCTCCTCTCACAAAGTACAAGATACTCATTTCATCTTATAGGAGACAACCCATAGTCCCATACAGTTATTTATGATCTTCTAGTAATATTCTCTTCTTTTCATCAAGTCTGATTATTATCTCTAAGAATCCTGCAGCATTTGAAGCAAAAGTTAATTATTTACTCCTCTAAATCCACTCGATAAATAGTATTGGAGCAAGGATTGGATAATTAAAAAATATATAAAGAGTAGGATTTCTACTACAGTCAGTAGTGTACAACCATGATGAAAATCTTGCCAGGCAGGAATTGTGAAATCCCACTCTCCTAATAAATGGAGAGAATTCCTTGATTAGACTTGTATACTGCCTTCTGAAAAGAACTTTTTCATCTCCATTTTCTTCAGGCTAAGTTCTCTATTTCCTATTAATATCTCCATCACCTTTCATGGTGACATATTTATTACAGCTTATTTTAAGCTAATAATGACTTAATAGTTGCTTATATTAAATATGTGTATCTTTTTGTATGTTGATTATATGTCAATAAAGTGAACTTTTAAAAAAATTAGTATGTTTATAGGCAAGTGAAACTATCTGGAAGCAAGTAAGTTCACTGTATTTTGAGGAAATTGAGTTGCTAAAGAAGCCATGAACCAATACAAAAAAAAAAAAATTTCCTTGACCAGTCAAGGCTTAAAAATCTGAAAGACTACAAGATAAGAAAAGAGGAGCAAAATAACTACAAAAATAGACAGAAAACAATGAGCAGAATAGCACTAGTAAGTCCTTATCTATCAATAATTACTTTAAATGGAAATGAATTAAACTCCCCAATCAAAAGACATAGAATGGCATGATGGATAAAACCAGATCAAACTGTATGCTTTCTACAAAAAATTCACTATAGATTTAAAGACACACAGACTGATAGTGAAGGGATGGAAAAAGATATTTCATGTAAATAGTAACCAACAGAGGGCAGAGATGGCTCTTGCCCTCTGAGAGGGTAAAAAACAGACTTGAAGTTAAAAACAGTCATAAAAGACAAAGAAGGTCATTATATAATAATAAAAAGGTCAGTTAAGAAATATAACAATTACAAATATATATGCACCCAATATCATAGCACCTAAATATATAAAGCAAATGTTTATTTACAGATGTAAAGGGAAAAATAGACAGCAATACAATAATAGTAGGAGACTTCAACACCCCATTTTCAGTAATAGATAGAACATCCAGACAGAAAAGCAATAAGGAAAACAGCAAACTTGAACACCGCTATAGACCAAACAGACATGACAAACATATACAGAACATTCCACCAAACATCAGCAGATTATATATTCTTCTTAAGTGCACATGGAGCATTCTCCAGAATAAAGTTTATTGCTAGATGTAATTCTAAAGCTTGATTTGTTTTTATTTTTGATTTATCATCCATATATCTACCATTCACAATACTGATAGTTAACTGGAAAACATTTGAAATAGCTTGTAACAACAATACAAGAAATGAAGCCAGTCAACTAAACCAATCTTATAATGCAATTCAATTTCCAAGGTCATCTAAGAAGATTAAAGCAAACAGCCTCATCCAAAGAACAGCAACTTCAATAACTGCAGGAACATTAGCCCACACAGATGAGAAAGAACTGGTACAAGAACTTTGGCAACTCAAAAAGCCATCATGTATTTTTACCTCCAAATGACTGCACGAGTTCCCCAACAACCGCTCTCAAACAGGCTGAAATATCTAAAATGACAGACATGGAATTCAGAATATGGTTAGGAACAAAGATCATTGAGATTCAAGGGGAAGTCAAAACCTAATCCAAGGAATCTAAAGAATGTAATAAAATGATATAGAAGCTGGATCACGAAATGGCCATTTTAACAAAGAATCAAACTGATACAATAGATTTAAACAACTGACTTCAAGAATTTTATAATCGCTAATATTAACAAGTGATTATAAAATAGACCAAGACCAAGAATAGACCAAGCTGAGGAAAGACTCCCAGATCTCAAATACCAGTTTTCCAAATTAATTCATTCTGACAAAAACAAAGGAAAAAGAATCAAAAATAATGATCAAAACCTCTGAGAGATATGAGATTATGAAAAGGGAACATCTATGACTCATTGGTGTCCCTGGAAGAGAGGGAGAGAGAGCAAGCAACAGAAAAACATATTTGAGGATGTCAACCATAAAAATTTCCCCAGTCTTCACTAGAGAGGCCATCATTCAAATTCAGGAAATGCAGAGCACTCCTACATGGTACTATACCAGATGAACATCCCCAGGACAAATAATTGTCAGGCTCTCCAAAGTCAAAATGAAAGAAAATATGTTAAAGGCAGCTAGTGAGAAGAGATAGATCACCTACAAAGGGAATCGCATCAGGCTAACAATGGACCCCTCAGCAAATACCCTGCAGTCTACAGGCTAACAATGGACCACTCAGCAAATACCCTGCAGTCTACAAGAGTTTGGAGGCCTATACTCAGAATTTTTAAGGAAAATAAATTTCAAACCAAAAAATAAGCAAAGAAGAAATAAGTCCCTTTACAGATAAGCAAATGCTAAGAAAATTTGTTACCACTGGATCTGTCTTATAAGAGATCCTTAAGGGCATGCTAAACATGGAAGAGAAAGACCATTACTAGTCACTACAAAAATGTACTTAAGTACATAGAGCTTTGACACTATAAAACAACTACACTATCAAGTTTGTGTTATAATCAACTAACAGCACAATGACAGGCTCAAACTTGTTCATATCAATACTAACTTTGAATGTAAATGGCCTAAATGACCCACCTGTAAGACACGTAGTGGAAAGGTGAATTAATATGTAAAACCCAACTGTATGCTGTCTTCAAGAGATCAATCTCACATGCAATGATACCTATAGCCCCAAATTAATGGGATGGAGGAAAAATCTACCAAGCAAATGGAAAGCAGAAAAAAGCAGGGGTTGGTCTTCTATTTCAGACAAAACATAACACAAATCAACAATCATTAAAAAAGACAAAGGCATTACATAGTGGTATAGGGTTCAATTAAATGAGAAAATTTAACTTTCCTAAATATATGCACCCAATACAGGAGCACCCAAATTCATAAAACAAGTTCTTAGAGACCAATGAAGAGACATAACCACAAAATAATAGTGGTAGACTTCAACAGCCCACTGACAGTATTAGACACTTCATTGAGGCAGAAAACAGATATTCAGGACTTAAACTCAACATTTGACTAAATGGACCTAACAAACATCTACAAAACTCTTCACTCAAAAACAACAGAATATATATTCTTCTCATCAGCACATGGCACATACTTTAATATTGACCACACAATCAGCCATAAAGCAGTTCTCAGCAAAAGCAAAAAAAAAAAAAAAAAAAAAATTAAAATCATAGCAACATACTCTCAGACCACAGTACAATAAAAATAGAAATCAGTACTACGAAGATGGCTCAATTACCATTCAGTTACATGGAAATTAAACAAACTACTCCTGAATGACTTTTGGGTAAACAATAATATTACGGAAGGAGGTAATAAATTCTTTGAAACTAATTAAGACAAAGATACAACATACCAGGATCTCTGGGACACAGCCAAAGCAGCATTAAGAGGAAAGCTTATATCACAAAACACCAGCATAAAAAAGTTAAAAAGATCTCAAATTGACAACCTAACATCTGACCTAGAGGAACTAGAAAAACACTAGTAAACCAACCCCAAAGCTAGCAGGAGACAAACAGTAACCAAAATTAGAGCTGAACTGAATGATACAGAGATAAATGTTTTGTTTTGTATTTCTGTGGGGTCAGTTTTAATGCCCCCTTTGTCATCTCTAACTGTGTTTATTTGAATTTTCTCTCTTTTTTAATTTGTCTAACTGATGATCTATTGATGCCAAGGACCAGTTGAAGCCATAGCCAAATTATTCCAGATATATACATAAGAGCTGGTACCATTCTGCTGAAACAATTCTAAAAATGTTGAGAATCAGGGACTGCTCCCCACATCATTCTATGAGGACACCATCATTCTGATACCAAAACCTGGCTGAGACACAACAAAGAAAGAAAACAGCAGACTGATATCCTTGATGAAAACAATGCAAACATCCAAACAAAATGCTAGCAAATCAAATCCAGCAGCACATCAAAAAGATATTCCATCATTGTCAAGTAGGCTTTACGCCTGGGTTGCAAGTTTGATGAACAAATGCAAACAAATAAATGTGATTCATCACAGAAACAGAACTAAAAATTAATTCACATGAATATCTCAATAGATGCAGAAAAGACTTTCAGTAAATCTTAACTTCCTTTCATGTTAAAAACCCTCAAGGATCTAGGTGTTGTAGGCACATCTATAACAAATACACAGCCAATATCATACTGAATGGAAAAAAGCTAGAAGCATTCTTTTTGAGAAAGAATGCCCACTCTCACTACTGCTATTCAATATGATATGGGAAGTTGAATAGCCAGCTCAGTCAGACAAGAGACAGAAATAAAAGGCTTCTAAGTAGGAAATGAGGAAGTCAAACTATCTCTGTTTGCAGGTGTTATAATTCTTCATGTAGAAAACTCCATAGTCTCTGCCCCAAAGCTCCTAGATTTGGAAAACAACTGAAGCAAAATTTTAGGATACAAAATCAATGTACAAAAACAATCACATTTCTATATACTACCAATGTTTAAGCTGAGAGCAAAATCTAGAACATAATTTTATTCACAGTAGCCACAAAAGAATTAGATACCTAGGAATACAGCTAACCAGGGAGGTGAAAAATCTCTGCAAGAATTACAGAACACAAAACACTGCTGAAAGAAATCAGAGATGACACAAACAAATGGAAGAACATTCCATGCTTATGGGTAGGAAGAATCGATATGGTTAAAATGACCATACTGTTCAAAGCAAGGTACAGATTTAATACTAGTCTTATCAAATTTACTATTGACATTCCTCACAGAATTGGAAAAAAAAAAAACTATTTTAAAATTTGTACAAAGCTTAAAAAGAATCTGAATAGCTAAAGTAATCCTAAGCAAAAAGAACAAAGCTGGAGGCATCAGGTTAGCCAACTTCAAATTATACTACAAGGCTTCA
Organism: Cebus imitator; assembly: GCF_001604975.1. Lineage (NCBI taxonomy): Eukaryota > Metazoa > Chordata > Mammalia > Primates > Cebidae > Cebus > Cebus imitator. Next base: position 490,695 of record NW_016107864.1, read on the forward strand.
GTAACCAAAAAAGCATGGCACTGGTACAAACACAGACACATAGATCTGACAGAATAGCCCAGAAAGGAAGCCACACCTACATCATCCATCTAATCTTCTACAAAGTTGACCAAAATGAGCAATGGGGAAATTAATCTCTATTCAATAAATGATGCTGGAATAACTGGCTAGCTGTATGCAGAAGATTAAAACTGGACCTCTTCCCTACAACATGCAAAAAAATCAACTCAAGATGGATTGAAGATTTAAATGTAAAACCTAAAAGTATGAAAACCCTGGAAGATAATCTAGAAAGTAGTATCCTGGACATAGGTCTTGGCAAAGGTTTCATGATGAAGTTGCCAACAGCAATTGTAACAAAAACAAAAATTGACAAATGGGACCTAATTAAATGAAAGAGCTTTTGCACAGTAAAAGAAATGATCAACAGAGTAAACCACCTACAGAATGGAAGAAAAAATTTGCAAATTATGCACCCACAAAGGTCTAATAACCAGAATCTATAGGAAACCTAAACAAATTAACAAGCAAAACACAAAATCTCATTAAAACATTGGTAAAGGACTTGAACAGGCACATTTCAGAGGACAACATACACATGGCCAACAAGCATATGAGAAGATGTTCCACATCACTAATCATTAGAGCAGTGAAAATCAAAACCACAGTGAAATACTAAGTCACACCCATCAGAGTAGCTATTACTCAAAAGTCAAAAAATAACAGATGCTTGTGAGGTTGTGGAGAAAAGGACACACTTATAAACTGCTGGTGGGAATGAAAATAAGTTCAGCCATTGTGGAAAGCAGGTTGGCAAGTTCTCAACTTAAAATAGAACTCTCATTTGACCCAGCAATTCCATTACTGGGCACATACACAAAGGAGTATAAATTGTTCTACCATAAACACACATGCAGTTGTATGCTCATAGGAGTGCTATTGACAAAAATAAAGACATGGAATAATCTAAATGCTCACTAACAGAAGAGTGAATATGGAAAATGTGGTATATATACACATCATGGAATACTATGCAGCTATAGAAAAGAATAAAATTACGTCTTTTGCAGCAACAGGAATGCAGCTAGAGGCCGTGATCTTAAGTGATTTAATGCAGGAACAGAAAACCAAATAACAGGTGTTCTCACTTATAAGTGGGGAGATAAACATTGAGTACACAAGGACACAAAAAAGAGAACAATAGACACTGATACCTACGTGAGGGTAGAGGGTTGGGGGAGGATGAAGATTAGAAAACTACCTGTTGGGTAGTATGCTTATTATCTGGGTGACAAAATAATCTGCACGTCAAACCTTCATGACATGCAATTTCCCTGTCTAACAAACCTGCAAGTGTACTCCTAAACCAAGAATTAAATTAGAAATATAAAGAAATGTCAGTGGAACACACATACACAGAGAATTGAGATAAAAATTGAATCAATAACTATATATCATCATACATATTAAGTTGGTGCAAAAGTAATTGCAGTTTTTTGCCCTTACTTTCAATGGCATAAACAGCAACTACTGTTGCACCAACCTAATAGTATCTTATAAAGAATTTGGCCGGGCACAGTGGCTCAGGCTTGTAATCCCAGCACTGTGGGAGGTTGAGGCAGGAGGATTATTTGAGCTCAGGATTTGGAGGGGAACATAGTGAGACCCTGCAACTACAAAATTTAAAAAAATAGCTGGGTGTGGGCATGCCTATAGTTCCAATCATGAGATTTTCTTCTTATGTTTTTTAACACATCACATGTGAAGTGCTTGAGTGGCTGAGGTGGGAGGATTGCTTGATTCCAGAAGGCTGAGGTCATGATGAGCAGTGATTGTGCCACTTCACTCCAGCCTGGGTGACAGAGTGAGATCTTGTCTCATAAAAAAAATAAAAAAAAATAAAAAAAATAAATAAATAAATTGTGGGAGCAGAATTTTTGGTTGTTGCAGAATATCACCTTAAATTAAATCTTTAATTTAAAAAACCTGAGTTTTGATTAAGTTGTGCGAATTGCTTGGACGCAATCCAGATAAAAAGTGCTAAGTATAGCTAGATGTGGATAATGCATATGGTAAAAAATTATGTTCAAAGACCACAATCATATTTTCGAAAATCTGCACTTTGGAGAAACTCCCAAAATATATAAAAGATAAAGTATATAGATAATGTATATAGCTTAAGAAGACTATTTTTATTACTTTTTATTTCATTTTGGGAAAAGGTGGATGTTTTATTATCGTTTGAGAAAGGAAATAATATTTTCTTAAAATGCTATTTCCTGCGATATATCATTTCATATGTAATGTGTTAAAAATAAGAACAAACTCTCATTAAGATTCTACTGCTGTTATATTTAAAAAGCTCTGTTTGGCTTCAAAAACAATAATTTGCTGAGCTTTATCTTAAACATACTTTTAAGGGACAATGGACCATAACTGAATAAACTGCATTTCATAATTTTTGAAGTGAAAGAAATCTTTATTATGTAAACAAGTAGAACTAAGAAATCTACCTACGTATGTAATTCTGTTTTAATTGTACTTACATATCTATATATACAAGAAAAATAAATAATAAAATAAGAAGTTGGCTGTGATTGTGCTGAATGACAAAACTATGAGATCTATTTTTCTACTTTTTATATTTGTCAAACTTCTTGAAAATTCATCTTCATGAATATATCCTAAAAAAGATAAAATAATAAATATCCCCTATTTTGTCTGAGTGGTAAATGAAAACTCAGAATTTTATATCTGCATTGGAAAAAGCTCTTACGATTTACTAATAAATCTCTAAAAATAAATTATTTTATTTTTTGTGATTATATCTTGCTTCTTCATAAAGCGGACAGCAACATACTTAGATTACAGATTGGTAAATAGAAGTTCAGAAAATTATTGCTGTTCAACAATAATAGTTCATATTTGTTAACACTAACTCTAGTAGTCTGTATACATTAACACAGTACTCAGAACAACCATATAAGGTAGTACTGCTTTTATGTCCATTTTACAGGGGAAGAAGCTGAGGCACAGAGACGTTAAGAATCATGCTCATGAACACACAACTAATAAATGGCAAAGCAAGAATGAATCCAGGTACTTTGGCCTCAGGGACAACTGGCTGTTATGCCTGCACTTACCAAATGTCCACTATGTGCTTTGCACTTTTGGATTATGCATCATTGCTTAATGGAAAGGATGATAAGATCAGATCTAGATGGTTCTGGGTTTAAATTGTAATTCAAATAAGTTCATGAGATCTGCTGTACAACATGGTAACTATGGTGAATAACAATGTATTATATTCTTGATAATTGCTAAGAGAGTAGGTTTTTAATTGTTCTTACCATAGAAAATGGTAAGTATATGAAGTAAGGCATATGTTAATTAGCTCAATTTAGCCATTTCACAGACATATTTCAAAACAATGTGTTGTACATGATAAATATAATTGTCAATTAAGAATATATGCATAAAAACAAATGTCAACTTAGGTATTTTTATTTATTTATTTATTTTAATATATATATTTTATTGCACTTTAGGTTCTGGGGTACATGTGCAGAACATGCAGGATTGTTGCATAGGTACATACATGGCAATGTGGTTTGCTGCCTCCATCTCCCTGTCACCTATATCTGGCATTTCTCCCCATGCTATCTCTCCCCAACTCCCCACCCTCAACTGTCCCTCCCCTACTTCCCCTAGACAGAGCCCACTGTGTGATGCTTCCCTCCTGTGTCCATGTGTTCTCGTTGTTCAACAGTTGCCTATGAGTTAGAGCATGCGGTGTTTGATTTTCCATTCTTGTGTCAGTTTGCTGAGAATGATGGTTTTCAGATTGATCCATGTCCCTAAGAAGGACACAACCTCATATTTTTTATGGCTACGTAGTACTCCATGGTGTATATGTGTCAAATTTTCCTTCTCCAGTCTACCACTGATGGGCATTTGGGTTCATTCCAGGTCTTTGCTATTGTAAACAGTGCCGAAACAAACATACATGTGCATGTGTCTTCATAATAGAAAGATTTATAATCCTTTGAATATAGGATTGTAAATATAGGATTATAGTAATGAGATTGCTGGGTCAAATGGAGTTTCTATTTCTAGGTCCTTGAGGAATTGCCACACTGTCTTCCACAATGGTTGAACTAATTTACACTCCCACCAACAGTGTAAGAGTGTTCCTATTTCTCCCTATCCTCTCCAGCATCTGTTGTCTCCAGATTTTTTAATGATCACCATTCTAACTGGCATGAGATGGTATCTCAATGTGGTTTTGATTTGCATTTCTTTAATGACCAGTGATGATGAGCATTTTTTCATATGTTTGTTGAACATATGAAAATGTCATAATGTCTTTGACATTATGAAAATCTCATAAATGTCTTCTTTTGAAAAGTGTCTGTTCATATCCTTTGCCCACTTTTGAATGGGTTTTTTTGTTTTTTTCTTGTAAGTCTGTTTTAGTTCTTTGTAGATTCTGGATATTAGTCCTTTGTCAGATGGGTATATTGCAAAAATTTTTTCCCATTCTGTTGGTTGCTGGTTCACTCTAATGATTGAGTTTCTTATGCTGTACAGAAGCTCTGGAGTTTAAATAGGTCCACGTGTCTATTTTGGCTTTTGTTGCCAATGCTTTTGGTGTTTTAGTCATGAAGTCCTTACGTATGCCTATGTCTCAAATGGTTTTGCGTAGGTTTTCTTCTAGGGTTTTTATGGTGTTAGGTCCTATGTTTAATTCTTAGTCTATCTGGAGTTGATTTTAGTGTAAGGTGTCAGGAAGGGGTCCAGTTTCTGCTTTCTGCACATGGTTAGCCAGTTTTCCCAACACCATTTATTAAACAGGGAATCCTTTCCCCATTGCTTGTTTTTGTCAGGTTTGTCAAAGATCAGATGGTTGTTGATGTGTGACGTTGCCTCCGAGGCCTGTGTTCTGTTCCATTGGTCTATATCTCTGTTTTGGTACCAGTACCATGCTGTTTTAATTACTGTAGCCTTGTAGTATAGTTTGAAGTTAGGGAGTGTGATGCCTCCAGCTTTGTTCTTTTTGTTTAGAATTGACTTGGCTATGCAGGCTCTTTTTTGGTTCCATATGAAGTTTAAGGTGGTTTTTTCCAGTTTGTGAAGAGGGTCATAGGTAGCTTGATGGGGATAGCATTGAATCTATAAATTACTTTGGGCAATATGGCCATTTTCACAATATTGATTCATCCTAACCATGAGCATGGAATGCTTTTCCATCTGTTTGTGTCCTCTCTTATCTCCTTGAGCAGTGGTTGTAGTTCTCCTTGAAGAGGTCCTTTACATCCTTTGTTAGTTGTATTCCTAGGTATTTTATTCTCTTCGTAGCTATTATGAATGGCAGTTCATTCTTGATTTGGCTCTCTTTAAGTCTGTTATTGGCGTATAGGAATGCTTGTGATTTCTGCACATCGATTTTGTATCCTGAGACTTTGCTGAAGTTGCTTATCAATTTCAGGAGATTTTGGGCTGAGACAATTGGGTCTTCTAAATATGCAATCATGTCATCTGCAAATAGAGACAATTTGACTTCCTCCTTTCCTAGTTGAACACCCTTTATTCCTTTTCCTTGCCTGGTTGCTCAGGCTAGAAATTCCAATACTATATTGAATAGGAGTGATGAGAGAGGGCATCCTTGTCTAATGCCAGATTTCAAAGGGAATGCTTCCAGTTTTTGCCCATTCAGTGTGATATTCGCTGTGTGTTGGTCATAAATAGCTTTTATAATTTTGAGATATGTTCCATTGATACCTAATTTATTGAGGGTTTTTACCATAAATGACTGTTGAACCCATCTGGACCGCAGCTTTTTTTGGTTGGTAGGCTATTAATCGCCGCCTCAACTTCAGCCCTTGTTATTGGTCTATTCAGGGTTTTGACTTCTTTCTGGTTTAGGCTTCGGAGTGTGCAAGGATCCAGGAATTTATCAATTTCTTCCACTTTTACTGGTTTATGTGCATAGAGTTGTTTGTAGTAATCTCTGATGATAGTTTGTATTTCTGTGGAATCAGTAGTGACATCCCCTTTATCCTTTTTTATTGCATCTATTTGATTCTTCTCTCTTTTCTTTTTTATTAATCTGGCTAGTAGTCTTTCTATTTTGTTGATTTTTTCAAAAACTGAGTACCTGGATTTATTGATTTTTCAAAGGGTTTTTTGTGTCTCTATCTCCTTCAGTTCTGCTCTGATCTTAGTTATTTTTTGTCTTCTGCTAGCTTTTCAGTTTTTTAAATCTTGCTCCTCTAGCTCTTTTGGTTTTGATGATAGCTTGTCAATTTTAGATTTTCCTTGCTTCTCATATGGGCATTTAGTGCTATAAATTTTTCTCTAGACACTGCTTTAAATGTGTCCCAGAGATTCTGGTATGCTGTGTCTTCATTCTTGTTGGTTTTGAAGAACATCTTTATTTCTGTCTTCATTTCATTGTTTATCCAGTCAACATTCAAGAGCCAGTTGTTCAGTTTCCATGAAGTTGTGTGGTCCTGAGTTAGTTTCTTAATCCTGAATTCTAATTTGATTGCACTGTGGTCTGAGAGACTGGTTGTTATGATTTCCATTCTTTTGTATTTGCTAAGAGGTGATTTACTTCCAATAATGTGGTCAATTTTAGAGTAGGTGCAATGTGGTGCTGAGAAGAATGTATATTCTGTTGATTTGGGGTAGAGAGTTCTGTAGATGTCAGTTAGGTTCACTTGGTCCAGATCTGCATTCAAGTCCTGGATATCCTTGTTAATTTTTTGTCTAATTGATCTGTCTAATATTGACAGTCGAGTGTTAAAGTCTCCCACTATTATTGTGTGGGAGGCTAAGTCTCTTTGTAGGTCATTAAGAACTTGCTTTATGTATCTGGGTGCTCCTGTATTGGGTGCACATATATTTAGGATTGTTAGCTCTTCTTGTTACATTGATCCTTTTACCATTATGTAATGCCCTTCTTTGTCTCTTTTGATCTTTGTTGGCTCAAAGTCTATTTTATCAGAGACTAGAATTGCAACTCCTGCTTTTTTTTTTTTTTTTTCTCTCCATTTGCTTGGTATCTCTTCTTCCATCCCTTTATTTTGATCCTATGTGTGTCCTTGCATGTGAGATGGGTTTCCTGGATATAGCACACTGATGGGTTTTGACTTTTTATCCAATTTGCCAGTGTGTGTCCTTTGATTGGGGCAGTTAGCCCATTTACATTTAAGGTTAATATTGGTTATGTGTTAATTTGATCCTACCATTTTGATGCTACCTGGTTGTTTAGCCCATTAGTTGATGCAGTTTCTTCATTGTGTCAATGCTGTTTACTGTTTGGTATGTTTTTGGAGTGGCTGTTCCTGGTTGTTCCTTTCTATGTTTAGGGCTTCTTTCAGGTGCTCTTATAAAGCAGGCCTGGCGGTGATGAAATCTCTGAGCAATTGCTTGTTTGTAAAGGATTTTATCTCTCCTTTGCTTATGAGGCTTAGTTTGGCTAGATATAAAATTCTGGGTTGAATGTTCTTTTCTTAAGGATGTTGAATACTGTCCCCCACTCTCTTCTGGCTTGTAGGGTTTCTGCGGTAAGATCCACTGTGAGTCTGATGGGCTTCCCTTTATGGGTAACCCGTCCTTTCTCTCTGGCTGCCCTTAGCATTTTTTCCTTCTTTTCAACCCTGGTGAATCTAACAATTTTGTGCCTTGAGGTTGCTCTTCTTGAGGAATATCTTTGTGGTGTTGTCTGTATTTCCTGGACTTGCATATTGGCTTGCCTTGCTAGGTTGGGGAAGTTCTCCTGTATAATATCCTGAAGAGTGTTTTGCAGCTTGGAATCATTCTCTCTGCCACATTCAGATACACCTATCAAACATAGATTAGGTCTTTTCACATAATCCCATATTTCTTGGAGTTCTTTTTTCGTTTCATTTCACTCTTTTTTCTCTAATCTTGCCTTCTCATTTTAGTTCATTGAGTTGATCTTCAATCTCTGATATCCTTTCTTCTGCTTTGTCAATTTGGCTATTGAAACTTGTGTATGCTTCACAAAATTCTCATGTTGTGTTTTTTAGCTCCATCAGGTCATTTATTTTCTTCTCTAAGATGTTTATTCTCATTAGCATTTCATCAAACTTTTTTTCCGGGTTCTTAGTTTCTTTGCGTTGGGTTAGAACACGTTCTTTTAGCTGAGTAGTTTGTTATTACCCACCTTCTGAAGCCTGTTTCTGTCGATTCATCAGACTCATTCTCCATCCAGCTTTGTTTCCTTGCTGGTGAGGAGTTGTGATTCCTTGCAGGAGGAGGAGCATTCTGGTTTTGGGTGTTTTCATCCTTTTTGCACTGGTTTCTTCCCATCTTTATTTATCCACCTGTGGTCTGTGTAGTTGGTGACTTTCGGATGGAGTGTCTGAGTGGACATCCTTTTTGATGATGATGAAGTAGTTTCTTTCTGTTTCTTTAGTTTTCCTTCTAATAGTCAGGCCTCTCTGCTGTAGGACTGCTTGAGGTCCACTCCAGACCCTACTTGCCTGGGGATCACATGCGGTGGCTGCAGAACAGTAAGGGTTGCTGCCAGTTTCTTCTTTTGTTATCTTCATCCCAGAAGGATACCCGCCGATGTCAGCCTGAGCTCTCCTTTGTAAGGTGACTCTTTGGATATACAGGAGTCAGGAAGCTGCTTGAGGAGACAGTCTGACCCTTATAGTTCATGTACTGAACTGTGAGTTGTGTTGTTTCATTCAGAGCTGCTGGGAAGGTATATTTAAGTCTGCTGCAGTGAATTTCATAACCGCCTTTTTTCCCAGGTGTTCTGCCATGGGAAGGTGGGGCTTTATTTATAAGTTCCTGATGTGCTTCTACCTCTTTTCAGAGATGTCCTGCCCAGCTAGGAGGTAGCCTAGTCGTAGTCTGCCAGCAGAGGCATTGCTGAGCTGCCATGGGCTCTGCCCAGCTGCTGTGTGAACTTCCTTGCAGTTTATAGAGGTATAGTTAGAACTGCCTCTGCAATGGCGGACTGCCTCAGTAATGGTGGAATGCCTCAGCAGTGGTGGACTGCCTTGATAATGGCAGACGCCCTTCCCTGCACAGAGCTGGACCATCCCGGGTCCATCTGTGGTTGCTGTGAAACTCTCAGTCCAGAATGTTTTAGATTGCTGGTCTGTGGGGGTGGGTCCCACTGAGCCAGATCACCTGGCTCCCTGTTTCAGCCCCCTTTTTTTCAGTTGAATGGGCGGCTCTGTCTCCCAGGTGTTCCAGGCTCCAGTGAAACAGCTGCCCAGATTTGTGTGAGTTTTTGTGTGTGACCCACTGTGCCGGCTGAAACAGCCATGCTGGAAACTCATGGCGCTTTTCAGCCCAGGAATCTCCTGGTCTGTGGGCAGTAATAGCTCGTTTGGAAATGCAGTGATCACTCACGCTCTGCATTGTTCTCACTGGGAACTTCACTCCGGAGCTGTTCCTATTTGGCCATCTTGGATCCCAGGAACACTTTTACACTGTTGATGGGAGTGTAAATTTGTTCATCCATTGTGGAAGACACTGTGGCAATTCCTCAAGGACCTTGGAATGATGTTGAAACATTACATACTCTGAGTGCGCAGGGCAGTTGCCCATGCCTGCAGTATCTGCTGGGGCAGTGCAGAGGGAGGTGGCTGATGGGGGGTCTCGTGCCACCCTTCCCAGCCCAGCCCAACTTAAGTGTTAACATGTTATATGTCTTTAGAAAAGAAATCTAGCCTCTCAGGCTGTTTCTTCATAAATGAATGGCAATAATGGTACTATTTGGCAATGAAAAAGAATAGATTTGAATTACATAGGTACATACACAAAAAAACTCAGAGGCACATTAAATAATTTCCCCAGAGGTTGTACCTGTAGTGAGCAGTAGAGGCACAGTTGAAACTCAGGTCTGCCTGATACAAAGCAGCATGTGCTACAGAGTTTCAGAGAGGCTGGGGAATCGCCTCTAGTTGACAATGTTCACTGATACTTTCATAGTATAATTCATAGGTTGAATTATTTGAATCTTTTAGTTTCACAGCATTGGTAATAGAGTTCTTTTAATCTTATAATGTAAATCTTATGTTTAGTCTTAGAATATTAGTGTCTAGTCTTACTGCAGAGTTTTAAAAATCTTATACCGTGGGAAAAGAGGCATAGTGAGAAATTGTAACTTAACTTTTCTATAGTGATGTCTTTGATGTCCTCACAATTGCTCAGTTACTTATCTGATTTAATTTTCACAACCAGAGATGGTGGATAATAGTCATCAAATTTTATAGCTAAAGAGCCTGCAGCTTAGAGAGAACCAATGACTGCTCAAGGTCACCCTCCAAATAAGTTGTAGAACTAGTACGAGGCCCAATAATTTGTATTTTTCAGTAACATTTGAAAAGCCATGAATGCAAAGTTAAGAGTTCGCTTCCTGGCATACAGTGTCCCAGGGATCTGCCACAAGTGTTCTGCAAAGATGACCATCATTTTCTTTGCCGAGACCCATGATTATAGCCTTTTCAGTCATGCTTGTCAGCCCAGTGTTCCAAATCTTGTTTTTTTCTAGTTCTGCTAACTTCTCTGTATAATAAATGCCAGGCAGCACTAGCTAATTAACAAACAGCAGACAATGCATGTTGATACATAACTCATACTCTTCCAAGCCCCTGTTTACTTCCAGTGATTTGTGACCTCACTGTGAACCCCAGTGGCAATAAAGCTACCACTGTGATTAGGGTTAGAGTAAATGTAATCTGCTTAATCTTAGTTGAAACTGTGAAAATCTCTTTCATCTTCAATTATTATTTATTTGGCCCATTTCTCTGGGGGGCAAGAGGCTGCCTAATCTGTCAGTCTGAGCTTCAGGAGTCTGCACCAACAGGAAAGAATGCCAGCTCTGCATACCAAGAACTGGGAAACTGGGCCATAAATCTAAGAGGCCACGCCCCCATTGGGGGTGGAGATAAGGAAGTTTCAGGAGCATGCTTGTTTGACAGTTATTCTCCAAGAAAACTGGTTTCAAAATAGATCAATAAAAGTTCCTAGCATTGTATAGTTTTCCTAAGTGGAGGAGAATAAACTGTACTATCTTTAGAAATAATACATAATGTAAAGTAAACTAAAATACTGCAGAGTGATTCAGGAATGATCCAGCTAACTGAACTAGTGCACTCCCAAGGGCTCTAATGTCAGAAGGCAAAGATGTGCTCCTTGGAGGCTCACAGACTTTATTCTAGAACTGACTTTATTCCAGAGTGTTGAAAAATGTGTTTAACAAGACCACATACCCAGATTACCTCGGAGGAACTCAACTTTAATCTGTAAGTAGTAAAATTCTGGTCAAAGTATCTTTTCCTCAAATGGAGAAAGCATTTGGGCATGGAGGCTTATACTTATAATTCCAGCAATTTGGGAGTCGAAGGCTGAAGGATCAGTTGAGGCCAAGAATTCAAGACCAGCTGGGCAACAGAGCAAGACTCTGTCCCTATAGAAAAGAAAAAAAAGTGCTGGGCTTGGTGGTGCACAACTGTAGTCCCACCTATTCAGGAGGCTGAGGTGGGAGGACCCCTCAAGCCCAGGAGTTCAGGTGCAGTGAGCTAGATTACACCACTCCATTACTGCTCTGGTGACAAAGTGAAACCTTGTTTCAAAAAAAAAAAATAAAAGGAGAAATCAGCAGCAAACATTTGTCCCATGGGTCCTGGAGTTTGCAATGCCTACAACCCTGATATTCCTGAGACTTCTAGTACCAAGCAAGTTGGAAGAACTGGTGATTCTTTTTGGAATTACCATGGGATTATCAACCTCCTGAAGCCCAATAGCCATGTCTAGGGTTCCTCAGGTTTTTATTATGTCTCTATTCCCTCTAACATAGGCAAATTTGTGCAGTAATACACCTTACTTGGGAAAAAATAATTGATGCCAGCAGTCTTTTTAAGTATCTCTTTTCCAAGGTAAACTGGCTGAATGAGGTGTCCCCAATCATCTGTATGGTTTTGCAAAGATCTGGGAAATAAACTCTGATCAATAGAAAAACATTGCCAAATACCTTCAACCGGCAGACATGAGTCTAAGAGACCAGAACTAAGAGTTTTGTTTTTCTTTCATAAAAACAGAAAAATCAAACAACAGCAACAACTGAACCTCCCATCTTTCCTCATTGCCTGCATTTTCTACCTTTGTTTTGAGTTCTTTCTAATCAAAAGTTCTAAATAAAAGGTGGTCATTAGGTGACTTGGGGGAAAATTGTAGAAACTAGCCAGTTTTCCCTTCCTCCCAGGATGCTCCTAGTTGAATTTAGCTCACTGAAAGAATCTTCCAGTATTAATACAATTTAAGAATTCCTGCTCTCCATAGGTCATCTATTATTTATTTCACTAAACACCTAGGTTATTGCTGAGGTTAGGATATGTCAGAGCTTGCAAATCTACAGGCAACATAAAATTCCAGTGCTATTTAAATACTTCTTATATGGTGGGTGATGGTGGGGGGCGCCTGTATTAGTCCATTTTTACACTGCTGATACAGATATAGCCAAGACTGGGCAATTTACAAAAGAAAGAGGTTTACTGAACTCACAGTTCCACATGGCTGGGGAGGGAGGCCTCATGATCATGGTGGAAAGTGAAAGGCATGTCTCACATGGTGGCAGACAAGAGAAGGCCTCCAGGCCTGTGATAGGAGAGGCTGCCATGAAGACCTCTGACATGTCCTGGAGACATTTTCCCTACTGTCTTGGGGATTGACATTAGTCTTTTCATTACTTCTGCAAATTTCTGCAACCAGCTTGAATTTCTCCTCAGAAAATGGCTTTTCTTTTCTATCGCATTGTCAGACTGCACATTTTCCAAACTTTTTTGCTCTGCTTCATAAAACTGAATGCCTTTAACAGCATCTAAGTCACATCTTGAATGCTTTGCTGCTTAGAAATTTCTTCTGCCAGATAACCTAAATCATCTCTCTCAAGTTCAAAGTTCCACAAATCTCTATGGAAGGGGCAAGGTTTTACCAGTCTCTTTGTTAAACATAACAAGAGTCACCTTTGCTCCGGTTCCTAACAAGTTCCTCATCTTCATCTGAGACTACCTAAGCCTGGACCTTATTGTCCATATCACTATCAGGCTTTTGGTCAAAGCTATTCAACAAGTCTCTAGCAAGCTCTAAACTTTCCCACATTTTTGTGTCCTCTGCTGACCCCTTCAAACTGTTCCACCCTCTGCCTCTTACCCAATTCCGAAGTCACTTCCACATTTCCAGGTATCTTTTCAGCAGCACCCCACTCTACTGGTATCAATTTACTATATTAGTCTGTTTTCACACTGCTGATAAAGACATACCTGAGACTGGGCAATGTACAAAAGAAAGAGGTGTAATGGACTCACGGTTCCATGTGTCTGGCGAGGTCTCACTATCATGGTAGAAGATGAAAGCACCTCTCACATGGTAGCAGACAAGAGAAGAGAGGTTGTGTAAGGAAGCTCTGCTTTTAAAACCATCAGATCTGGTGAGACTTGTGACTATCACAAGAATAATACAGGAAAGATCTGCCCCCATGATTCAATTACTTCTCACTAGCTCCCTGCCACAGCACATGGGAATTCAAGATGAGATTTTTGTGGGGACACAGACAAACCACATCAGGGCCCTAGGGGCATACGTTTTCCAATACTTTTTTAGGAAGCTGCTATGGCGTTTTTATATTAAAAGTTGACAAAGAAAGCTTAATTGATTAAGCTGTATATTTATGTTTTGGGAACCTAGCATGTTTTTTAAAAGTAGATAAATAGATATAAATATCTCTTCAACATCAGGCTGCTAATAAAAAGCTTTCAGTGAAAGACTTTGTAAACCAAGATGAGCAAATCTTCCAGAAAGTAGAATATAGAGACAAAAAGAATGAAACATTGTTTAAAACGTCTTAGTGTTGTCCTGGAGTTAGACTTTAAAATTTTTGAGAGATTGAGAACAAATAAGAGAGATTAAATTATCAAACAAGTAATGCAAGAATGCTTCTAATAAATGCAAGGCATCTGTATCCAGATGGAAAAGACCACTTGGTGACTTAAACCAAGGCATGCTAACTGCGAAATTTCAAAATATCAAAAATAAATAAAAATAAATAGTAAATCCTGAAAGATTTTGAAAATAATTATGTAATTTCATTGATTTTAAAACCAATACATATATATCCTAGATAATTTAGAAAAGTATAAAGAAGAAAAATGTTTCTTCTAGTTATATGTATAATTATGTACATATATTTAAGAAATCTGGATAATTTATATATGTATGCACATATATATGTAATTTTATATTTTGCTTTTTCCCAAATAATATAATAGCTTGAATATACATTCCATTAATATTCTTCATAAACATGACATTTAATGGCTATAAAATATTAAATTTTATGGATATGACATTGTCTATACAATCAGTTTATATTGATAAATACTTAGATTGCTACTAAAAATAATTCTGCTTTAAATATCTTGTGTGTAAATCTTGGAAAGACTGCCTGATTATTTATTTTGGATAGATTCTTAAAAGAGGAACAAGTGTTTAAAAGGTACTCACTAGTTGTTGGATAATTATGTCTATCCTTAAGACCCTTCATGCATATGACCTGATTGTTTTTGAGAAGGTGCTATCAATTTTGAGAAGATACCCCAAGGAGGTTAACAGCGTGTGTGAAGTTAAGGGATCAGGATGACTCTGAAATTAGTGATAGAGTCAGGATGGGATATGCGGCCCGATAACTTCCACGATAGCAGTCTTGGTGCTCTCATCTTCCCATTGCTTTATGTGGATGCCAGCAGCAATGCTCAAGCCTCTTGTAAAAAAAAAATAATAGTAATAAAAATAAAATAAATAAAACAAAACACCAGGTAGCTTACCGCATTTCAGGCTCAAAATTGTTGGCAATAACATAAGACATGGTCTTACATGATTCATATGTTTCATTGTCATTAAAAGACTTACTGAGTGTCTATGCAAGTCAGGACATTAAATACAGCCTGGTGTAAACAAGTATGGAACATTTCTTGATCATGCAGTATTGTGAAGCAGGCTGCACCATGTGCTGGTAGAGTATATCCTTCTCTTTTCATGGGCAGAGTCAAAGAGGAGGAGACAAAATCTACAAAAAGAATGCTGGAGAGAGGTAGAATGATGAAATTGCATACATATAAACTGCTATTTTACAGGCATGCTAAGCAGAGACATGACTTCTTTCAGACTCAAGGAGATTTATCATTTAAGATTAGGGTTTGGCTGCATAAACAGAAAACTCAGCTCATCAAAATGTTAAACAAATCAATGTATTCCTCTCACACGTAAGTTCAGAGGTTGTGATAAGAGGAGTGAGTGTCCTATTGCAGTAGTATCTATTTTATTTTACTTTTTAGAGGCAGGATCTTGCTATGTTGCCCAGTCTGGGCTTGAACTCCTGAGCTAAAGTGAACCTCGCACTTCAGCCTCCCAGTAGTTGGGACTACAGGCAGATACCAACATGCCTAGCTTGTAGTAATTTATTTCTGAAGATTGATCTGGGGTTGGTGAGGGATAGGACAAAGCAAGAGAAACTGAATCAGGAAGATGTCCTCAGGAAACAACTGCTTGTTGAGATATTAAGAGGGACTGAAATTACAGCATGAATGAAAGACACTGGAGAGAAGAATTTGCAAGTGGAAAAGTAGGGCACAGGCAGAAAAGAAGTGAAGATGATATCAAGGTTTGGATATTGGTGACCCCGCTGGGAATTTTAATTCAAATTGAGGAGAGACAGTCAGTTCCCTTTCAGGCACACGGAGCTTGTCCTCACAAGCTGAGCCAGGGCTACTGTGGCAGTCACTCCAGGACAGCATGAGTACCTTGTCTAACTGGTTTTGGAGTGTCAGCCTGATCGTGCCACCCATGAAATAGTGCGTTGGTTCCCTTAGGAGGGCACACCTCTCGGCACTGATAAGATTTGTGTGATCAGAATGAGAAAGGTCAGCTAGAAAAATACTGAAACCTAAAACACTGATACCCAGCACTTCGTGGCCAGACAGGAAACTTTGTCACTATACATTGCATGTTGAAACCTGGAACAGGAGCCACTGGAAATCCTCATCCAAGACCTATTCAGTACACATTTGAGTTTAATGTTTTCTTCTTTTGATATCAATAATGTTTTCATAGAAATGAAATACAAAAAAAAATCAAATATAGAAAAGCAGGAAAATATATAAAAAAGAAGCAGTAATCTCACTATCCAGAGACAAACTCTACTATGTGGATACATAATTGTCTGTACTTTTTTCCGTCAACAGTGTATGTGTATTTGTGTGTGTGTGTGTAAAATGGAAATTATGTATTTGATGCTAAATTGGGGACTGTAACTTTTTGCAATTTGTTGCCCTCCCATTTAAAAATGTCGCAAAAAATTGTGAACATTTTTCCAGCTGCAATATTTTCTTTAACATTGTTTATAAAGGCTGAATAATGTGCCAGCACAGATGTACAGCATTACAATATTTAACCTCATGTCTGTTTAAGGAGTTCTGATTTTTTGTTTTTATAAGCAACACTGCAATTGGAATTCCTAAAGCTAAATAGTTACATACATCTTTAATAATTTCTTTACCACAAATTCCTATAAATAGAATTATTAACAAAGGGCACATGCATTTTAAGTTTTTGATACATATAGCCACATTTCCGTTTAACAGCTTTTCCTGAGTCCCACCAGCATCATATGATAGTATCCATTTTTTTGCATTCTCATCAAAATTGGATATTTTTAGTATTAAAATATATTTGTCGATTTTAAAAGTAAAAAATAGTATTACGTTATTCCTTAATTTTCATACTTTTATTACTATCCTACTTTTCACATAATTGTTTTTTTGTCTTCTGTGGTCAATTGCTTATTTATATCCTTCTCTATCTAATTTAGTGTTTTAAAATCATTTATTAGAACAAATTAACATAAGATATATTTCCTTTTGCCTGTCTTAAATGTTGCAAAATTTTTCTCATCCTGCATGTATAATTTATCTTGCTTCTGGTGATTGTTAATGTCTAGACATTTTTTCCTTTTATTATTTCTGCTTTTCACATAATATTTAAAGATCCTTTCTCTACAATAATAATTCATAGACATTCACCTTTTTGTTATAATAGTAATTTTGTGGAGCATTGGAAATGCCATCAATTTGTCTGAAATAGAATCAGAGGACTCAGGCTGATAGGTTGTAAGGGTAACAAAGAGAGAGGAATAAGAGTGACTGAGTTTTGGGGCTTGGTAGACTTCAGCGAGGGTGGAACCACGACCAAAAACCAGGAATACAGGAAAGGGAACATGTCTGTTAGAGTAGATAATGAGTTCAGTTTTGCACATGTTGCATTGAAACCGTCTGCCAGAAAGCCTGGTAGAAATGCCCAACAGGCAGTTGGGACAAGGGTATGCAATGCAGGAGTAAGGTTGTGTTTTAAATACAGATATAGAAATCATCAGCAGACATTTGGCAGTTCAACAACATGTTCTTGTCAGTGTGCATCCTAGGCTAAGCACTATGCTAAGCACTTCATAGAATTTTATTTAGTCTTCTCAAAAAGTTATGAGGTTAAAATTATTATCCTCATTTTACACATGAAGGGTTAGGCTTGCAGAAGTTAAACTACTTTATGAAGTTCTTGTGACTGGGTAGTGGTAGAACCTGAATATGAAATCAGGTAAGTTTGCCTGATTCCAGATTGCCAAATTCCCTAACCCCATTTTCCCTTTTGTCACAGGAGTGGATGAGCTCAAGCAGGGAAAGTCATAATCCCAAAGATGAGGAATAGCAAACTTCAGTGGATGGACAGAAAAGAAGGGAAGTTTCCAGAGAAGGCGTCTGGGAAGAGGGTCAGAGTGGAAGGCAGAGGGCCATGTGTATACATGCTGATGCTTTAACCAGAATGGAAGCATTTTGATGGTAAGGGCTTATATCTTATATACTCTTTGAGATAAATGTGAGACCCTTCTTCTGACCCTGATCTTCAGAAATGTCTGTTACAGTCCTTTGTACACACATATTTCTTCGCTGATGCTGTGGTGGTCTGTCAGTAATTTTCTTGTGTTAACCTTCTCAGCTAGAGCTTACAAGTCCCTGTGTCCTCACCTGTTATGGACTAGGAGTTCGTTTACTAGAGAGCCTCAGTACTATCCTAGCGCCTTCTCCAAGAGCAACAGGAGCAGACTCCTTGGTATATGCTCTCTATGTGCACTGAGTCAGACCCCTCCCACAAATGCACAGCATGCCACTTTTACCTGTGTTGACTTTTTGCCTGAGTTGATGAGAGATTATGGGATATATCCTTTTATCATTGAATCATAGATTTTTTCTTTTCTTCATATATTGGCTGTTTCCGTACATAGTTAGAACTTTATGAAATAGAAATCGAATCTCTCTCTTTTCTTTATGGCCTGAATATTTAGTAGCATAGCAGAAACAAAGCTACCATAGAAGTCTGGACCTGGAATTTATGACATGCTAAGGGGATGTAATATAGTCAAAAAAGCACAGATTTAGGAATTAGGGGTTATGATTCTCATTCTGTCACTTCATATCTGTGACTTTGGAAAAAATATTTAAATTTTTGAGCCCTATTTTCCTCATTATAAAGTGAAGAACTTGCTACAGAGTGCTTGTAAAGATCAAATAAACTTACCAAGATAAAGGGCTTACCTTGTTGTAGGCTCCCAGTATAAGGAAGTTGAAATTCTAGTACATAAAGAATCATTTTCCTCCATGTTTTCAGATGCTTGTCTTTTGGCCATTCCGTAGCTCATTTCCACTCATCCATGTTAGGTGGGTTAGTAGAAAAACAAGCCTTAATTCAGCCATGCCTGTTTGGTGCAGCTAAGGCACGTAATTTTAGTTGGTGATAAATATACTGCTGAAATGGTTTAGGGCATAATCTAGTTTTCTTGATTCATACTACAGGTGGGTTAAAAATATACTTACAATCAGTTTCTCATGATAATGCGTAAATATCCTATTTTAGTCTTTCTTTCTGGAAAAAAAATCTAGCAACAAATTTCTCATAGACTGGAGTATTTATTTCAAGCACATCCCATACAGAATCCCTCTTGGCTTCTCTCTAAATAACCCAAAATTTGCTTCCTACTTCCGGATCTCTGCTGCAATCCTGAATCAGTACTAGATGACTCCGTTGCAAGTTAGCGCAGGTTTCAGACAAGCCTACTGGGTAAAGAGAGAACTTTTCGAAGACAAGAGACAAATAAGCTGCAACTTTAACTTGGCAGACGTATTTATTGAAATTGTGGTTTAGGAGAATTTTCCAAAGCCCCTGTAGCTGTAGATCTGATTTGAGAGCTCCAACTTCTCTCTCTTCTTTGGGAATGAATATTATTTAGGAAAGCCCTGTCTTGTTGCCTTTGTTTGGTGTAATTACTTGTAATTACCCTTTCATTCTCAAGAATCATAATTTGGATGATAAAATGTATGGTCATTTCTTCCAGGCCTTTTGCAGAATAAAGTTCATCTGTTTTAAGATATATTTCTTGTATTAATCTAAGAAATATTAGAATACCTTTTCTATAGCAGAAGCCCTTGGGACCTCATCTTGCAGTCATTTAAATATTTCTTCAGAGTAATAATTAAAAGCACACATAAGCTAATGAATAACTCCCCATGGCTCTCTTAATGGCAAAAGCAAATAATATAACTTCACAGGGACTTACCAAATACAGCAGCCCTAGGAGAGAAACATGAGGATTTGTCCCTTCAAGTTTAAATTTGCGAAGCAATTTGCAATCATTGTAATTAGTTTTTCCATTTCGTAAATATAAGAATAGGTATTCACATTGGACAGAAAGGGAATGGAGACTCAGAGAAACCTAATGCTGTGCCTTCTGGAATATTGTTCTAGGCTTGAATTCTGAACACTGTGGTCTCACACACCCTTTACAAACTTGAGTCATCTCCCTTCCTGACGCTGGTGAGATGTGCTGTGGTTTAGCAATTTGAGGGTAGTAAGCTTTTAAAAAGATCATCAGAGATGCTTTAGAGTTAATGTGGAGAACAGGTTTCCGTGGTGCCGTGTGGTTGCTGGGATGGGAAAGAATGACACAGCTGTTCTCTCCAGTGGGAGGATGCACTGGCTCTTTTGGAAGCTGTGTCAGGAAAAAGCTGAGATCTTCCTGATCCTAAGGCATCTGAGTAGGTATATGTTCAGGTTGGGGAAGACTGGTTCTTAAGAAGCATCATAATTGCAGGAGATGGGGTTGAATGAAAGAGGAGACAAGAATGGTCTACCTGCTTGATAATATCCTTTCCATCTATTCAATGTCTGGCCTGATCCAGTTTATAGTTTTTCCCTGGCTCCCTGTCTGCAGCCTGGTTCTGAGAGTAGAAACTAAGTTCAAAGTAGGCAGGGGAGCACAGGAAGGTTTACCCTCCAAAAAAAAAAAGAGCTTGGATTGCCTTTGTCTGGTGGGAAAATGTGCAGCAGCAGAGGAAAGAATAGTGCCATGAAACCAGAGAAGAATTATGGCATCATGTTTGCTTTGAGACGGCCTTTCTTCTAAACCTAAAAAGAGGAGAGAAAATGTCACCTCTTGGGCAATGGTGCTATTGTGGGATGACTAGAATCAGCTAGGGTGTCACTCCTACCAGATGGTGTCTACAGGACTCAGAATTCTGAAATTTAGAGTCCAAAGGACTTTCCAGAGATCTTGCAACCCAACTCCCTCATTTTACCCAGGGGACTTTAAGGTTCAGAGACCTAGGCTTCTTTTACAAATATTTTACTGAACTGCTGGACTGGGGTGCTTACCAAGCTACTTTAGTCTAAAAGTCTTAAAAATATAAACCGAGAATAATTTCTTCCCACCGTGAAGAATGATCATGAGACCTAAATGAGTACTGCTGGAAATACTGCACATACTTCCTGCCTGGCCAGGGAGCTTGCTCACCAGGGTTGGCTGCTGTCCCTGAGAGGGATCTCCCACCCCTAGGGAGGCAATAAAACTGAAGCTTCAGGACCCCTTCTAAGGCCCTAGATCTAAAAATATACTTTTTGGTTTTGTATTTGTATTCTTTTGCTTAAAGATCTCCTTCCTCCAATTTTATCAGCTTCAGGACCCAAAAATCCTGAACTTTGTTCTGCCTGTCCTTTGTCATAAGTCTAAATGTCTGATGTGGCAATACACTGTTGATCAAAAGAGGACACCAGATAAGGGTGAGGATGACTCTGCCTGGACCAGGCCTGGGAAAACAGTCTGGGCCATTGAGAAAGTTGGGCTGCCTTTAACACCGAGGGCTGGCCCACAAGATGTCTCAAACTCCTGCCTTGTTTCTAGCCCAGCAGCTCATTGTCCAGACAAAACCTGTCTGTCAGATGTACAGACCTAGGATTTTAGAGCTGGCAAAGGCCTCATTTTGTCATCCTCCCTAATTCTGCAGGCATTTAGAATGGCTTAAGCATCTTGGGCTCCCGAATTCCTCCCGGGGAAGTGAGGTGACAGTGTTGGCTAATGCTTTACGCAGGTGGAATATCTGTCTCACTTGTTAGATATAACCTGCTTGGTGTGTCCCTGTGTGGGTGGAAACCAGTAAATTAGGCCTACCCAGCTAAGCATTTCAATAAAACACAAACGTGTGCAGTTCTACACACCATCACTTAGTGTTCATTCTGAGCAAAGCTTCTGAGTTACTCTCTGAGGAAAGATGAAGCTGCACAGCACAGCACTTGTGGAGAGAATTTAAAGCTTACCCATCATTTCATATTAATAGCTACTATTTATTTACCACCTACTATGGACCTGACGTTTTATCAATGAACTTTATTTTTATTTATTTATTTTTATTTTTTATTTTTTTAATTTTTTTGAGATAGATTCTTGCTGTTGACCAGGCTGGAGTACAATGGTGTGATTTCGGCTCACTGCAACCTCTGCCTCCTGGGTTCAAGTGATTCTCCTGCCTCAGAATCCCAAGTAGCTGGGATTATAGGGCCCACTGCCACACCTAGCTATTTTTGTATTCTTAGTAGAGACGGGGTTTCATCATGTTGGCCAGGCTGGTATCGAACTCCTGACCTCAAGTGATCCGTCAGCCTCAGCCTCCCAAAGTGCTCAGATTACAGGCGTGAACCCCCGCTCCCGGCCTATCAACAACTTTATAAAGCAGGTATTATCACTCTCTTTTGTTGATGTAGAAATCAAGGCTCAGAGAGGTTATGTGACTTATCCCAGTCACACACCTAGGGCATCCCTCTGCTTGCTCCGGGCGCGTGGAGGCTAAAGTTTAGGGTGTGTCAGGCAAGAAGAGGGAAGCAGAAAGACAATGGCCTTGTCAAACCTCCCTTCTTCCTTTCACACAGGCCTGTGTTTGAGTCTCACTGATAACACTTACTAGTTATGTGTGCCCTTGAGAAAGCTGCTTTTAATCCTGGTTTCCTTATTTATAAATTGAAGAAAAATAAACCACTTCATAAAGCAATTGAGAAGATAAAATGATAGAACGTGGACCAAGCTCCATTCACAGCACATTCAGGTATAAAATAGCTCCTTTTGGTATAAACTGTTCACCCCCTACGCCTGAATGTCCAATTTCTCATTTTCTTTATGTCTTTACTAAATTGTCTCCTTACTGAGACCTTCCCTGGCACCCTCTCTAAAGGCCAAACCCCATACAATCTCGTCACATCCCCTTTCCTGCCTTATTTTGTTACCAACTAATATATTGCAAATTGTACTTCATTTGTTTGTCTTGTCTGTCTCCACCCATGAGAAAGTAAATTGTTTTGAGGCCAGTGGTCATCGTCTGCATTCCAATTTCTGTATCATCCCAAGGACACAGAACTGTGCATGGTGCATGGTAGGTACTCAATGTGTATTGATCAAATGAATGAAAAAACAAAACAAAACAAAAAAAAAACAAAAAAAAAACTCTGGCAACCTAAAGACCAAGTTTGAATTTGGCTTTTTTCTTAACCATTTGACTGTGGGTACATTATTTAAAATGTCTAGCCCTTAGCGTCCTCATTTGTAAAACAGGAGGAAAAATGGTATCTATCATTAAGACAGCTGGGATGATTAAAAGACATCATTTTTAAACCCTCTGGCATATAGCAAGTGCTCAATAAATGTTTGTCATTATTATTTGTAATAATCTGATGGATTGTTAAAATTGTCTCTGTGCAGCTGACTTTTTAGGGTATGAGAAGAGGCTGAAAGTCACAAGTGCCTTTGGCCTTTTCAGCCCAATCGTCCTCCTTGTTAACTGATTACCAGTTGAAAGCATGTGAAGGTGCTCAGTGATCAAACCTCCAAGCTGCTGAGAGGTCAGCATTGCCATTCATTGAGAAAGAACAGGCTGGGGGAGCTCAAATGACTTACTTATGGTCCCTCGACTAAAAAACCAGGGCACGCAGGAACCAGGGCACCCAGCCAGTCTTAGGCTTCCTGATCCTGCATTTTCTGTCTACAGTGTGGGGTGGTTGGGAGCCCTGTGACTTCATACTTGGGTTCAGCGGGGCCTTTCACCGGCCATCTCCCGCAGAGTACTTCACGGTCAGCTTTCTCTGCAGGCAAAACGTGGAAAATAAGATCCACACCTCACAAGCTTGTGACCAGGATCACAGGCGAAAACAGCTCTTCGGAAACTCTAAAGCGCTGGACAAGTAAGTGCTGCAACAGGCAACTACACGCGAGCCCCTTTGAGCTGCCAGTCCCGGGACTCGCTCCTGTCTCCTCCCCTCTCCAAGAGCGCGGAGTAGGAAGGAGGATTAACCCCTAGGGGAGGAGTTCCGCCCCCGGCCCCCGCCCAGCCGCCGCCGCCTCTCCTTTGCACCCACGCTAGCGCTCCCCGAGTCTCTCTCGTGCGCCGCACCCGGGCTGCGCTTCCCTGGGCAGGCTCGGCACGGCGGGCCGCCCGCCAGGATGCAGGCCCCGCACAAGGAGCACCTGTACAAGTTGCTGGTGATTGGCGACCTGGGCGTGGGGAAGACCAGCATCATCAAGCGCTACGTGCACCAGAACTTCTCCTCGCACTACCGGGCCACCATCGGCGTGGACTTCGCGCTGAAGGTGCTCCACTGGGACCCGGAGACCGTGGTCCGCCTGCAGCTGTGGGATATCGCAGGTGAGCGCTCCGGGAGGGGGTCAGGGCACCCGGTGAGAGCGCCTCGCGGCCAGTTTCCAGTCTCGAGGCAGCGGCTTGTGGCCAAGCGTGAGATCGAAGTCACCAGGTCGCGAGGAAATTTTTCCTGGTGGGTTGGAAACTTAGTTTCAAAGAAAAGAAAAACGTTTCTCGCCCCAGCTGAAACTTCAAGTGCATTCCCTGGCGCTTTGGGGCTATTGCTTTAGCTCCTTCCCGCACATTCCCCTGGGATCTCTCCGCCCAGAGCAGGCCTCCCCAGGGGAACCAGAGGGAGATTGTCCGCAATTGCATTTTGTTCTCCACTCCAGCTCGTTTTCTGGGCGCGGGCATTTCTGCCAATGACGCAGCCGGGTGTCATGCACGTCCTTCCGTGCAGGGGCCAACCGAGGGGAAGCCCCTAGGCTGGTTCATAGAGGAAACGGGAATAGTTCCAGGCTAGCTGGAGTTTAAACATTCTTGTCTTCAGTCTCTCACTTTGTTCCAAATTTTGTCACCTTTCTCTCTGCCCTGAAGACAAAGGAGTTTGAGATTTTTTCCCCCCTTTCAAGAAGCCAAGTACTTTTGTGTGTATATGTCAGAGGCAAAGTATTGTTTCTCCTTCTCTTTCTGTATTTCTATCTCTCTGGTTCTCTGTCTTCTATCAAAACGAGGTTGTGTATATATTTTTTAAGCCATTTTTATGTAAGGGTCTATGATAGCTTTATGATTTCTTTATTTGGCCCTAAAGTTTTCATTGAGAGATCTGGAAAATGAGAGGTTTTTTGTTTGTTTTTACAATATTCAGAATCAGAATTTGACTCCACAGGTTTGTACCAGAAGTTAAGTGTGAATCCTTGGACTAGGCTGTTTGCAATCTGGGCATGACCAACTCCTCATTATAGATTTTAGTCCTACCACTAACTAACCTGCTTAGTGACTTTGGACAAGTCTCTTCAGCTCAGTTGCATCACTATTAAGTGGAAAGGAGTTGGGCAAGGGTCAGGGATCTTCTTGCTCAGAAGTTTAAAGATCTGGGATTCTCCGTGGGAATAACTTCAAACAGTCTTATTTCATGTCTGTTTCATGGTCTGTGACACCAGGAACCATGCTTTATAAGTACTAGACCCAAACTACCCACTTCTGTTTCAGAAAATGGGTTCATTTTAACTGATACGTCTAATTGGAAACACTTTATAATGGCTTGAAGCCAGAACAAATGTGGAAAATTTTTGAAAGGGCATTTGTGGTGTGGGGACTGTCATGCCTTTTTAATCATGAGCCTTATTCTTTTTGCAAGTAAACAGATGAGCAGATTCATGCATTTGGAGTCATTTTCATCTGCTCTAGTAGCAAGCAGGTTATCAGAGACCAGGAGATGTTATCAGCTACTGTTGGATGGGGCTTTTCATCTACAGAAATTCTGTGTCTGTGTACTTTGTTACTGTGTGTCATAATGTCTGAAAACTCTTCTGGCTGCATGAAAATCTTCAGGATTCAGATTTAGAAATAGCTTGCTGTTTAAAAGGGGATGTAGCTGTAATTTGGACTTTTATGTATAATCCAAGTAACAGTATGACAGCAGACAAGTTCTATGTCTGTGGATTATGTCTCCTCATATAAACAGAGGAGATGGAAGGGTGTAGTGATTAATTGCCCAAATTCCAGAGTTGAACTGCCTCCATCTGGATCCTTATTTTACTCCATATGTAGCAGGTGATCTTAGGTAAGTTCTCTAACCTCCTCGTTTTAGTTTCCTTACTTGTAAACAGGGAGAATGCTTTGTCTTAATAAATGACAGATAAGCAACCAACAGTGTTAGCTGAAGATGATCATGCCTGTTCCTAAGAAATCTGCAAGGATTACTGTTACACTAGCTACCAGTTTTTGAGCCCGTATAAATGCTAGGCAAGAACGATATGATATACAAGGGATTATTAATTCCTAATGATTCCAATATGACAATATATTTTGTCCCCAGGTTATCACCATTTTCAGCTTTGCTATTTTACAGCATACTTTCAGGAGCAGTTTAACTTTCAAGCTTGAAAGCACTTTGGTAGCCGTGTTTGTAGACTGAAGTTGCTGTGGAGGCTATAGTCACAGAAGTCTGTATAAATTAGAAATCTGGAGTCTTGGGACGTTCATTCTACAGATACTGTGGTGATGGTGTTATGCTCAACATCTCAGTAGAGGAGCTTGTTTTTCCCAGAGGTCTAATGCTTAGTGGTAACCTGTCTTTAGCAGCCTCAAGCCCAAAAGCCCTATCAGCTGAATTACAGGTTGGACAACAGGCACAGTGAATTGGGTGAAAGCCAGGCCACTGTGGGAAATGGTTGGTGCATGCATGTGCTCCACTTTTCATGGTTTAAGCTTCATAGGGAGCCCTATGGGTTATGAGTTCATGTGAAATCCAGCCTCAACTGCCCACTCAGACTCCAGTCAGCCAGGTGTACCTACCTTATAATACCTTTAAATCACAGCCTGTCTGTCCACAGATAAGAATGCATCTCTCCCTCCCTAGTGTTCAACTCTGGTGTGTGTCTGGAGAGAACAAGTAGTGGAGGTTAGTGGGGCTTGCTTTGAGAAGGTTGTGGGTGTTCAATAAGATAGAGAGAGACTGTACTGTTCTGATAGGATATCATATATGCCTTTTATTAGGAAATATTGGCTCAGCTAGACTCTTGATGTTCATTTGGTTCAGTGCCGAATAGAGCCCTATTTATCCACTAAATTCCTATGATATATCTCTTGTAGCCATGTAGATTGGCCAGTATGGTCTTGAAAGACTTCAAAAAGTCTAGGGTCTTGTGAAATAGACCTTGAAACAAGGTGATAAATCCCATCAAACCCCGTGGGGATAGCAGTTGGCCTGGATTCCAGTGATTTCACCCCAGAGGGTCAGCTGGGTCCTCTGTGTGTTCAGAGGCTCTTGATAGAGTCAGAGAAATGAAGTAATTTGCCTGAGGCCACCCAGCTAATAGAAGAGCCAGATTTGACCCAGTTCTGTTTGACTCAGAATCAAGCCATGTTGTCTGTACTTGCTGGCCTGTGAGTGCCTGGCACACAGCTGGCCCACAGGGATTATGCCTTCTTCCTTTTTAAAGGTGTTGTTTCATTAGTAGGTGGGTTAACCTTGCCTTCTCCTTTCTATTTCTAACTGGATTTCTGATATTAGTAAGTATCACTTGTGTGTACAGAAAAAGAAATGAATAAAAACCTATTTCTGAAAATTTGATCTTGATTAGGATGTGAATGTATAAGTTTTTTTTTTTAATTAATAGGTCAATTAGGGAAAAGGAAAACAAAAAGTTCACATTTGAGACTCAACTTTTTTATTACCCTCCAAATCCAGTGACTATAATTGTTCATACGCATTTGCAAAAAAAAACTATACTATTTTGTCTAGAACTCTTGCTGTGCTATGGGACTCTGATGCAGGCATTGGGACATTTATAGGGATAGTTGCTAATATTTCTTAAACCCTTATTCTTATAACTGTCCAGGCATATTTAATCTATAAGTTCACAGTGTAGTAACTGGTTAGGCCATTAAATTTAAAATTGACCATTGAATCTGTTTTCAACAGATTTGCTCTACTTTACTCAATTTAAAAACACAGTACTTCAGACATAACTTAAATATATTCTAAATTATAGGTATTCTGAAAATATAATTGGGCAAAGTGTGAAACCTTGCTGAACCTCAATTGCCTCATCTATGAAATGATGATTATTTAATTTTCCTGTGATACTTAGAAACTCTTTTGTGGTCTCTGTAAGCAAAATGTTATATTATCACTATGCTCAGGGTATAGGTAGCACATGGTCATTTATTCCAGCATCTTTACTTACTAGCTTTGTGACTTGTGTGAGTTACTTAGCCTCTGTGCCTTGATTTTTCTGTCTGTAAAATGGGGATAACAATATCTGTATCTTAGAATTTTTTTTTCCCATTTATTTATTTTATTGCATTTTAGGTTTTGGGGTACATGTGAAGAACATGCAAAATTGTTGCATAGGAACACACGTGGCGGTGTGATTTGCTGCCTTCCTCCCCATCACCTACATCTGGCATTTTTAGAAGAATTAAATGAATTAATTTATAAAAAGCTGTGCCTGACACATAATAAATGCTGAATGAGTGTTAGATATTATTCTTGTTTTTGTAATTGTTATTATTACAGACTATTTTCATGTACATTTTTCCACTTGATCTTCCCAGCATTGCTAAAGGTGTACACAAGCAGATGGTGCTAAACCCACTTTTTATTTAAAACAAAGATAAAAAATGTTAGAGGTAAGAGACTTACCTGAGATCATAAGTGGCAGAGGAGAACAGGAACAGCCGGTCTGTTCAGCTTCAGCTTACTGATTTGAGTGAGATAACCCAGTCTGTTGGTAATCAGAAAACCAAACTCTAGTTTTATATTGCGATAGTAGAAAATAAATTAAGTTGGCAGACAATTTAGAGAGTGTTTCTTTACCATGTAAAAGTTTCACTGCAGAGCTCTGCTAAATAACAAATGCCTCTAAATACTTCAAATAAGGTCTACCCTGTAAGACAAATACTTCCACTCAAGGCACATCTATACTAACTTACCCCCTCAAGCCATGTGACAAGACAGCACAGGAATACGTTAACTGTCCCACAGACAAAGTAACAGGATGAAGGCAGTCCGGGCCCTGTGTCTGGAGTCCTTGGGTAACTAACTCTTCACACCAGCAACTCTGACACTTATTTGGGTCACAGTGGTATGTTTTTAGAGTTTGTAAAGTGCTTTCAGGTTGTGAAATTCAACTGAAGATAGGATTTGGATTTGACTATCTCTTCAGTACCTATTTCTAAAAGACTGTATTTCTCCAAGGAGTTTTACAAGACGACTCTTAAATGTCAAGATAATAGGTCTAGGAATGTAGATAGAGCTAAATTTGGTGATGAGTGTGTCAAAAGCCCCCCAAAATGCATGTTGAGTCTGAGTCATGCTCCACTGGGCAGTTTATTGCCTTGTTTCTAGCCTAGCTAATGACAGATTTTCTAAATGCAAAGTACAATAACATATTCTGTGCTTACAGGTAAATAATGTGTACATTGGACAAAAATGGTGAACTTTCAAAGTGGTAATGAGGGATATGTGGAGAAGGCACCTCAAGGCAGAACATGTCATGTCATCTGGGTTTTAGAGGACTGGTCCAATAGAAAAGCAAGTAGCAGCCTGACCAAGGAAAGCTAAGGCGTCTGAGAGTGGAGGGGATAGGAAGAAGTAGCTCTATATGTGTGATTGCTCTCTTCAGCAAATATATGTACGTATATAAAGAGTGCCTGGTATGTGAAAGTACTTAGTGAGGGGAAACCAAGGAAGAATAGTAATAAGACTTGATTCTTGATCCCAGTTTCATCAGCATGATGACACAAAAACAAACCACTGTAACAGTAGGTAAAGAACATTGACAGATGTAACTTCAAAACACTCTCGTGGTGCAGAGATCTTGTCCACACCACATCCTCCAATTCTCTTGAGACTAAATCTGAGGCTGGATGAAGCCTCAGGGCTGGTGTGATCTTTCCCGTGCTCTTATGTAGCACCAGTCATTCCCTGTGAGTGTGTCAGCATTGCACAGCATGAGACACAATTTCATCCTCTGGCCCTCTAATTCAGGCTCCTTCCCTTGAGGATCTCATGCATTCCCAGGGCTTTAACCTTTATGCAGATGACTTTGAAACTATGCCTATACCCTTGACTACTCATGAGCTTCAGGTGTACAATTCCATCTTCCTGCTGAACATCTCCTGTACAATATCTTACTACACTGCAGGTGAGTATATCCATAACAAAATTTACTTGAAAACAGAATTGTTTTTTTCTATTAGTACAGTGATATGTGCTCAATGTAGCAAAGCTGGAAGATAGATAGAAAAGAAAAACCACAAAAAAGAAATACAATGTATCCACATTTGCCCCACTTAATGATAAATAGTAAACTATGCTATTTGTATTTCTAACTTAGGCATTTTTCCACATTCACTGGACATTCTAGATACCTTACCCCCAGTTATTTATACTTAAAACCTCTGCCATCTTTTCTCTTTTGGCCCTCATATGTCACCAGTCCCCAAGTCAGATAGTAAATATGCCTCTCTTTTCCCACTTCCACAGACCAGAGACAGCACTTTTTTACATGGCCGTTTTGGTGTTACACCCTCTTAGCTAGCTCTATTCTTTGCCTCCTCCAGTTCTCAGGTGTATCAAGCTAAGTTTATCTTCCCAGAACATCTATCTTTTCCATTGCCTGTAGATTGTAACACTGTGATGAGAACAATGGAGGGGATGAGAATAAGGTATTGGGGAACTGATAATTAGAAAAGTAGAAATAAGGTAGATCCCAGTCATAGAGAAATTGATGAATGGGTTTGTAAAGTCCTTGAAAGTAAGAAGTGATTGGAGTCCTTGAGGGCTAGTGAAGTCAAAAGGAAACCAGATGTCTCTCTTACTGTGGTCTTCTTGTGAGGAACACAGAAACTGTCGTTAAGGGCTCAAGTGCTACTTAATATTTTTGTTTATTTTACTTAAAGTGCAGTTTTAAAACTTGAGGACTCGAGAAGCATAAGGTATTGCCTAAGAAAATTTATTAATGCACGTGATAAGCAGAGAGATTTAGGCGTGATCAAAATGGGTTGATCTTTGCTCTTATGGACTTTTAGAGTCTGGTGTGGCATAAAGATATTTGTTTCAAAATAATCATGGAGATAATTATTTAGTCTGCTTAAGTGATCTGATGGGAAAGTGTCAGGTGCTAAAACAAAGTCAACGAGGGGACTGACCCTAGCCATAACATGGAGGTAAGAAGATACCATGTGGGCTTCAAGTAGTCTGACCTAGCTAACAAGCACAATGTGTGAAGAAGGAGGTGATGAGAGGGAGGCAGCAGACAAATTAGGAAAGGTCATATATGCCAAACTGAATGTTAAGAGTAGTGATAGTGAAAATTCCTTACATTTATCAATTTATCAAAGCGATATTTGTAATTTAAATACCACAGTAATGCTAACAAATAGGTCCTCTTATTTCCAGTTTCATAGATGGGGAAGCTGGGCCAGAGATAAGTAGAACATGACTCTTGGTACATAATTGTTACTTAGTAAAAGTGGTTTGGCATTGAGCAGTCATTGAGGTTCACACTAAAGTCATCACTCACCTGGTAAATTTTTAAGAATAGATGCTTTGAGTTACACTTAGAATCTTTTCTCTCCCTCTTCTGATGATTCACTTTGGAGACTCCTTCAAAGCTTTCAAACCATTGAGAAGCCTTTTTATTTATTTTACTTTCTTAGATTCTGGGATGTATATTCTCAAAAAGATACAGTGGACCTGTTGCTCCTGGGGTGGGAATCAGGTTTATTCCAGCAAGGGAAGATCCTTGTCTTCTAGGATAATGAACTAGACTGATATCCTTCAACTTGGCAAGGTCAAGTCTGAGACTCTAGCCTGGGGTTCTTAATAATTGAGTTTTACTCATTTTTTTTTTAACCGTTTGGGAATTTGACTAAGAAGTTTTGTGATCTTAAATTACTCTTTGAAAATAACTCAGGTTTTAACTTCTATTCTCTCATTCCTTTCATTGTCCATTCTCAAGTAATAATGAAATTCCGTCTTTTCTACCTTATAAAATAAATATCTCATTCCTTGTTTCAATAGCCACATCTTCACAACTTGCCGGAATTATTGCAGCAGTTGCCTCGTGCCCATCCCTGTCCATCAGTTTGTAATCGACAGTGGTGGTACTCCTCATGATGGTGTTATTCTCCAGTTGATATTCTCGTTTGGCATCCATCAGTGGATCCACATCATTTTTAGAATTAAAGGCTGAACTTTTTAGCATGACAGTCAGGGCCATAATGACTGTCATTCATTTGCCATTCATTCCAGTCTCATCTCTTACATCTATGATTTTTACATTCCAGGTATCTTATTGTGGCTCAGTACCTTCTTTATGCTGTGGCTCACACAGTTGTCTCTGGCTAAAAGCACATTCCTCTTCTTAACATAGATAACTCCTGTGGGTCCTTTTCACTGTATCAGTATCACCTGCTCCAGAATGTCTACTGAAACCATGAGACTCAGGGAGACTGTTTCTGCTCCCG
Source organism: Cebus imitator (assembly GCF_001604975.1). Lineage (NCBI taxonomy): Eukaryota > Metazoa > Chordata > Mammalia > Primates > Cebidae > Cebus > Cebus imitator. Next base: position 522,944 of record NW_016107864.1, read on the forward strand.
TAAAGTTCCACGATTACTCCAGATAGAAATCTTCTACTACTGCATTGGAATGTCTTTTTCCTCCAAAGTGTATCCCTGTGTCCTAACATAGTATTTGGACATGTGATAGGGACTCAAGGAGTATTTGTTCAATAAAAAGTTTTACAGTTAATCATTGCATCAGTGCCTTAATTCTTAAGACATATCATTGATCTAAATATTTCTTCAATAAAAAATAGACTTCTGTTCATGATTGAAAGACTTCATCACTTTATGAACATTAATATATAAAAGTATATTTTGGAATTGAGAGATATGGCAACCACTTTTCTTGAAGAGGCATTCTATATTTTTTTCCAACAATAAAAACTGGGGAGGGTCCTTAAATACAGTCTCCATAGTTTGAAGTGAAATGTCATTCATTTGGATTTCAAATGGCAAAACCGCATCTTTTTTTAATGATTTTAGGGTATATTATATAAAGTAGTAACTTCTTGAAAGGTAATTTTACAGAGTTAAAACCCTGAGTACTCATCAAAATCACATCAACCAACCAACCAGGTCAATGAGCGAGCTTGATCTGGAAGGGAAAACTAATGCTAATTTCTCAGGCTCAAAGAGCTTCTTAATGGTAGAAATAGAACCAGAACACAAGATTTCCTGGCTTATTACCAAGAAAGCTTGAATAATTAAAAATGTATTTTCTCAGCACTAGGTGTTTTTGTGATGTCTTCAGCACTGAGGTATAAAGACAATCAAACTGGGAAGATACCCAGCCCTGTGGAAGTTCATGCCGTGGAGAAGAGGAGATGATGGCGTAGCCCTGGGAACACCCAAAGTCATCCACAGTTTGACTTCAAATAGCATTTCTAATATCATTTTTTCCCCGCCTCCATGATGAAGTCTAAATTTCAACCATTTCACTCCTTGCCGTTCCTCATTCATTTCCATGCTTATTGCCTCTGATCCTTTGTTCTGTTCTTCCTGCTGGTTCATGTATCCTTCCCTTTGTGGGCACATCCAAATCCTACCTGATGTCTAAGACCCATCTGAAAGGGCAACTCCTCTAAAGAGACTTTCCTAGTTTTCTCTGTCAGTAGTAACTTCTTCCTCCCTTGAGTCCCATGCAACTTTTCTTTCCCTTGTTTGTAGCATTTCTCCGATTAAGCTTTGTGTCACAGTTATTTTCTACCTATCCAGATTTCCTTTATGATTTTTAGTAAATCCTGCCATTAGTTATTTTCTGCATTATTTAATGAAATTACTATAGAGTCAGCAAAGAGGTAGCGAAGAAGAAAGCACCAAGAAGGAGGAGAACCTAGCAAGGGCAGGCTTTTGGAAGCAAGAGGTAGAAAATTTAAGAAAAGGATACTTAATAGTTTCAAATGTTTTATTACTTTTTGCTCTGAATCTCTACTTTTTTTTAATGTTATAAAACAGAGTTTATTAAGCAATCCTTTGTCATAATGGATTGCATCTCTGTGGTAAAAGTAAACTTTATAAACATTTTAATAACCAGAGATTAGATACAAAAATAAAGCATTTGTAAGTTGTTTTAATATAAGCAAAGACTGGCAAATAAGGAGTGCTTCACTTGTGACTGGTCATCTACTGGCAGTTATAACTCAAACTGGGACAATTTTTATGCGACAGCAGAAAAAAGAATAAGAAAACAGTTTGATAACAAATTTGTTGAATCAGAAAGTATTCTTACACTTTCATTTAAAAATAAATAATAGTTACAATGAATCAGCAATTATACATTTTTATACACTATATGATGGCAACATAATACTTTAAGCACTTAGTTTAATAAGAAATGTACAACAATTTTAAAAATAAGTTTTGACAACGGCACTGGCAATTAGATGCAAAGAATATGCTTTAAGAAAAAAGATGACAGGTATAATATTAAAATACTCTAATTTGCCTTTCAATAAATATTTTTACTGCAGCATTAACCTATTGAAGTAAACTTGGTTTAAGAGTCTACTTTTTGCAGTTTGTGCTGTTCTGATATATTAACTTTTCTTTCTTATCACTTTTATTGAAATATAATTTTTAATTAGTTTATCAGCCTTGCATAAAGCTGCTCTTTTAAGAAGAGTGATGGAAACATATTGATTTAAATTATTTTTGGGAGGACGATTTTCCCTATAACATGCTATATATAGCCACCAATTATTGAGTGTCAGACATAGTTCTGTGCATTCATATGCATTATTTTATTTACAGTCATAATGAGCTTATCTGATGGACACTTTTATGAACCCTATTACAGAGATGAGAGGACTATAAACAGGCCAGAAAATAGATAAACTAGCTAACAAGCACATAAAACTTTTCGAAAGTCTTACCAATAGTAAGAGGTCATGCTGGGACAGACCAGATTTGTCTAACTGCAAATCCTATTTTCTAGCCTTGTTATTCTGTTTCCTAATGCATGATAAACAGCATAAAAGTTTTTACGTCTCCTGGGCTGTTATATATTGCATTTAGAAGGTGCTCAGTCTATATTTTAGAAGAGTAATTTATTAATTTTTAACCTGTATACTTTTGGATAGATCTAATAATTGAATGAATTGAGTTTTTTGCATGCATCATTGCTGACACCATATGTTTGGTTTGACTTATTAACAGTCATCTTTGCTTTAGGCAGGAAAACCACTGTGCCTAAGGGACACAAGTCTCTAGTTTAAAAATTAAAGCTGAAAATAGTTGTGGTGCTTGTTGGTATCAGAAGACAAATTAAGATGTATATGGTATTTGAGGGATCTGTATGCATGTATTGTGTGGTGTGTGTGTCTTAAGTTTAAAAAAAAATACACTAGACTCTAGAGGCTATCGCGTAAGTTCTCAAACTTTCTCAGTTCACCACATACAAATCCTTAGTGTTATTTTTTTCATTGTGCCTCTAGGCCAAAAGCAATACCTAACAATCCTGTTCATTAAATAGCACCAAATAACTTAATAAGTGTTATGTTGTAAGAACTTAAAAGCCGTAAGAAAAAAAAAGAGAACATATAAATTAAAATTATTTGTTTTATTTTTAATCACTACAGTTTAATATAGGCATGAGTATGGCGTTGGCCATGAAACAGCCTCTCAAACCTTTGAGCTGGAGTGGACACCATCACCATACCACCCTCGTTTTCTGTTTCACCTTGGTTTTCACGTGATTTTTGCATTTCATCACAGAAACTCCCAAAGCCCAGTTTCCAAAAGATACAATGACATCAAAAGGAATGTAGTGTTAACACTGTGAACTACCTCAAGCCAGTGGTTCCTGGGGTGTCTAATGGATCTTGATTACTACTGTATTTGCCTTGAAATTTTAAAATATCCTGTTGCACCCATGTGAGTTCACCATGGCACCCCAGAGCACCTTGGCATGTATTTTGGGAGTTACAACGCTAGAGGAATCTGGAAATTCCTTAAGAGTGAAACATTTAGGGCCCAAGATCTCTTGTTAGTTATTCATAAAAATGTATTTAATGGCTACTGAGTGGTATTGTCTCAAATGCTAAGTAATTCCAAATAGTTTTTTTATAATACATTTGAGCTTACAGTTCAGAGACATTTTTAAGTTGTTTATTTATTTAGTTATAAACGTGAGATGACAGTTCTTCTGCCTTGATTCATTCCAGCTTCTCATCCATGACCTTGTTTCATTCCTTCCCATCCTTTGTCCACTGTTGGAACTTACATTGCTATATGATCTTTTTATCTCTATCCACATAACTTATTTGCTTCAGCTGGGAGCATTAAACTCCAGTCTAAAATTATTCTGATAAAACAATCTGTTGTGCTACTGTATTAGTACTCATTTTCACATACACCCATATATATACACTGCCTTAAATTTAAGTATACATTCAACATTTAATGAGAATACTTTTGAAAATGTATTTTAAAAGTAGATGATGATAATCCATCTACCTTTTGTTCTGCAAGGTAATTATTTATGAACATATAAAGCCAATATTTACTTTTTGTGCCATCTTATTCTCTTGTTTACTTTAGCTTACTTAATTCAATTTACTTCATCTAGCTTTATCTTCTGGCTGAGTAGAGACAAAATTTGCCTGTAAGCGATGATGACTAGCAGTAGGGTGAAATGAGAGCCATTGTTTATGTGAGAACTAAGGAAATTGCTCAAAGAGTTTGGGTGGTTCTGAATTGCGAACAGATTTTTGTCAGAAGGGATCTTAAAATGGCAGAAGTTTAATAGGCATAAAAGTCAATGAGTTAGAGTAAAGATTTTGTTTTCTTCAGCCTGTTCCTTTCCCTGCTGGGGTTCCCTCTTGGTAATAAGAAATAAATATTAATTGTATTCATTGTGTAAAGAGTACTTGTATTACTAGTTCCATTCTATTCTGGAAGTCCGTTGTGAACATAAACTAACAGCCTCTTAAGAGTACATGTGAAGGATGAGGAAGAGGGTACCTTTCAGTGGGAGTGGATTTGCCATGGTATGGGAGTACGTGGAAGTAACAAGCAGAACTCAGCAGAGCCTAGCAAGGCATAGGTTGGGACAAAACCTTGACCTCAGTCTGAAAATTAGCCTTAAACTTGTCGATATAAGTGTGCAACCTCAAAAATCCCACAGGAGGTTGGAGGGTAGAATGTAATCATCATGAAGGCAAGGATTTTTTTTCTAGTTATTAGAACATAACTAGCTAACTACCTGTATGTTCTAGTTATATGTTCCTAGTTATAATTCTGGAAAATTATAGGGATTTAATTTTTTTGTTAAAGAATGAAATTAGATGAGACGAAATTAGACAAAAACCTAACTAAAGTGATTTTAGTGGGAGTGGAAAGAAAGTGATGAATGCAACATACCAGATATAATAGAAAACCTTAAATATACAGTAAGCCTGCAAGTATCCACTGGGAGAGGAGTAAGGAATTAAGAATTATTCTTTCACACAGCATGAGGACGTTATTGAATGCTTGCTTTGTAGAGTGCAGTTCTTGACACAGGGACTGCAGAAATTTGGTTCTAGCTATGGGGCGACTTGTTATTTTGTAGAGGAAGATTGTACCAGGTGAGTTCTAGGATATACAGCAAGGTGACTTGGAAGAGTGGTGATTAATTGATATGTTTCTGTCATTGGTTTGATGGGTCGAAGTCATGAAAACAGATGAAAGAGTTTCTGAACCACTGCCAGACTGTCAAATAGCCTTTTCTTAAAAACTGGAAATAACCACTATCACTAGGATGTCAACCTGACTCTGATTTCAGTATCTGGGTTTCCCCTGAGTTTTCAAAACCAGCATAAGCCATTATGATGTCAGTTTTGACCATTTCAGCAATTATAGTTTGATTTTTTAAAATTTAAAATCATTGTGCAAGTTCCATATTTACTGTTGATTATATATTTACTTTCTGTTTTCCACACTGTTACTTCCTGGAAATATAGAGAACATGTTGGTGTCACATTTAGATCTACTGATTGTTCTATGACCTCAACACATGTATCATTTGGAATAGAATAAATTGATTCCAAGGTAGTATGTCTTAAAGAAATGAGAATGATCATGAAAGCATAATAATCCAGACTGAAACTTATTACAACAGATATGCACATAACTCTGGTGGAATAATGTTAATTTTCTCCTCCAATAAACATCTATCGATTGTTTACTGGAAGTAGGAGCTGAGTATAGAGTAAGTTCATCAGTATGCAGCACTAATTCACGAATATACAATAATGCATTTTAGAGGAAGAAGGAACCTTCATTTGAATTTATTTCCACCATAAAATCTTGAGCTCTTATTGTATCCTAAAGGTGGAGAAATAAGCCTCCGGTTTTGCAATATTAAAATAAGATCAATCTGCTCTCCAGGATTTTCAGTGCCTTGGTTAGAGATCCAGGCATAAATGCACAGCATGATCAGTGTCAGTGGTGTAGAATTTTTAAAATTCTGTGGGTTCATAAAGAAGAGATTCAGTGATTCCAGCTGTCAGGACAGGGAAGTATGCCACAAATGTGGTAATATTTAAGTGCACATTTGAAGGATGCATAGGATTTTCTTGAACAGAGTGGGAGTAGAGATGAGGAGGGAATTCAGGCTTTGGGAACAAAGATGTAGAAAGGCAAGGGCATCTGGAAAGTAATTTAGGATGTGTTTTAAAAAGAACAGGTCATCCAATGGGACCTGGCCATGGAGCACTTTGAAGGAAGTGACCAGAGAAGAGTTTGTAAAAGAGGTCAGAACCAAAGATATACAACATTGCATGACATGTCAATGAAGGTGTCTTTTTCTTGGGCATATAAAAGCCACTAAATAGCTAAAACAGCAGAGAGTAATAGTAAGATTTACCTTTTGAAAGTGGATTCCAATGGAGATAAAGGTTTTCTTTCCTTTTTTTCTAAACTCTTATTATAGATTGAAGGGGATATATATGCAGGTTTATAACATAGACATAGATATATTGCATGATGATGAGCTTTGGGGTACAAATTACCCCCTTACTCAGGTAGTGAGCATAGCACCCAACAGTTTTTCAACCTTTGTCCCTTCTTCTCTCCTCACTCCAGTAGTTCCTGGTTTCTATTGTCATTATCTTCATATCCATGGTTATGTCATGTATAGCTCCCACTTGTAAGTGAGGACATGCAGTATTTACTGTCCAGTTCCTGTATTAATTCACTTAGGATGATGCTATTCCTATCAATCAATCAACATCATTTTCCACAGAACTAGAAAAACTATCCTATGGAATCAAAAAAAAGCCCCATAGCCAAAGTAATACTGAGCAAAAAGAACAAAATCAGAGGTATCACATTACTCCACCTCAAACTATAAGGCAACCTAACCAAAACAGCGTGATACTTTTACAAAAACAAACACGTAGACCAAGAAACAGAATAGAGAACCCAGAAATAAAGATGTTCAATTATAGCCATCTGATCTTTGTTTCTACAAAGATCTACATTTATGTTTCTGCAGAGGATATGATTTCATTTTTTTTTTGGTTGCATAATATTCCTTGATGAATATGTACCATATTGTCCACTGATGAGCACCAAGTTGATTCCATGTCTCTGCTATTGTGAATAGCACTGCAATGAACATGCATGTGCACATGTTTTTTTGGTAGAATGATTTGTTTTCTTTTGGATATATATGAAAGAGTGGGATTGCTGGGTTGATTAGTAAGTAGTTCTGTTTTAAGTTCTTGCAGAAATCTTCAAACTGCTTTCCATGATGGCTGAACTCATTTTCATTCCCACCAAAAGTGTGTAAGCATTCTCTTTTCTCCCAAGCCTTGCCAGTATCTGTTGTTTTTGTGACTTTTCAGTAATAGCCATTCTGACTGGTGTGAGATGGTATCTAATTTGCATTTCTCTGGTGTTTAGTGATGTGAGATACTTTTTCATGTTTGTTGGCTGCCTGTATATTTTCTTTTTGAGAACTGTCTACTCATGTTTTTGCCCATTTTTAATGGGGTTATTTGTTTTCTGCTTGTTCAGTTATTTAAATTTGTTGTAGAGTGTGGATATTAGACAGCTGTTGGATGTGTAGTTTGTGAATTTTCTCCCACTCTATAGATTGTTTACTCTGTTGATAGTTTCTTTTGTTGTGCAGAAGCTCTTTAATTGGGTTCCACTTGTCAATTTTTGTTTTTGTTGCAATTGCTTTTGAGGAGTTAGTCATAAATTATTTTCCAAGGCTGATGTCCAGAATGGCATTTTCTAGGTTATCTTCTAGGTTTCTTCCAGTTTGAGATCTTACATTTAAATCTTTAATCTATCTTGAGTTAATTTTTCTGTATGGTGAAAGATAGGGGTCCAGTATCATTCTTCTGCATGTGGCTAGGCAGCTACCCTGGCACCATTTATCGAATAGGATGTCCTTTCCTTACTGTTCAGTTTTATCAACTTTGTCAAAGATCAGATGGCTGTAATTGTACATCTTTATTTCTGGGTTCTCTATTCTGTTTCATTGGTCTATGTGTCTGTTTTTGTAATAGTACCGTGCTGCTTTGGTTAGGTAGCCTTAGAGTTTGAAGGTGAGTAATGTGGTATCTCTGGTTTTGTTCTTTTTGCTTAGTATTACTTTGGCTATTGGGAGTTTTTGATTCCGTGTGAATTTTAGGATAGTTTTTTCTAGTTCTATGAAAAATGATGTTAGTAGGTTGATAGGAATAGCATTGAATGTGTAGATTTTTGGGGGGTAGTATGGCCATTTTAAGGATATTGACTCTTCCAATCTATGAGCTTGGAATGTTTTTCCCTTTGTTTATATCTTCTATGATTGTTTTTAGTAGTGTTTTATAGTTCTCCTTGTAGAGATCTTTTACCTCCTTCCTTTGGTTAAATGTATTCCTAGGTGTTTTATTTTTTTCTGCTACTGTAAATGGGATTGTGTTCTTGATTTGGCTGTTAGCTTGAACATTATTGGTGTATAGAAATGCTATTGATTTTTATATATTGGTTTTGTATCCTGAAAGTTTACTGAAGTCATTTATCAGTTCTAGAAGCCTGAAATTTTACTGAAGTCATTAATAGTTCTAGGGAGTCTTTAGGGTTTTCTAGGTATAGAATGTATTGGCCATAAAAAGAGATAGTTTGACATTTTCTTTTCCTATTTGGAATTTTTAAAATTTCTTTCTCTTACCTGATTACTCTGGCTAGCATTTCTAGTATTATGTTGAATAGGTACAATGAGAATGGGCATCATTGTCTTGTTCCAGTTCTCAAGGAGAGTGCTTCCAGTTTTTGCCTGTTCAATATGATGTTGACTGTGAGTTGGTCATAGATCACTGTTATTATGTTGAGATGTGTTTCTTTGATACCTATTTTTTGAGGGTTTTTTTTTTTATCATGAAGGATGTTGGATTTTATCAAAAGCTTTTTCTGAGTCTATTAAGATGATCATATGGTTTTTGTTTTTAATTCTGTCTGTGTGGTGCTTCACATTTATTGATTTATATATGTTGAACCAACCTTGCATCCAGGAATGAAGTCTATTTGATCATGGTGAATTGACCTTTTTCTGTGGTGTTAGATTTGGTTTGCTAGTGTTTTGTTGAGGAATTTTGTGTCTATGTTCATCAGGGATATTGGCCTGTAGTTTTCTATTTTCACTGTGTTTTGTCGGATTTGGGTATCAGGGTGATGCTGGCTTTCTAGAATGTGTTAGAGAGGAGACTCTTCATGATTTTCTTCAAAGTTTTAGTAGGATTGATACCAAGTTTCTTTTGGTATGACTGGCAGAATTTGGTTGTGAACCCTTCTGGCCTGGGACTTTTTTTGGTTGGTAGGTTTTTTATTAATGATGCAATTTTGGAAGTTATTATTGGCCTATTCAGGGTTTTAATTCCTTCCTGATTCAATCTTGGCAGATTGTGTGTTTACAGAAATTTATTCATTTCCTCTAGAATTTCTAGTTGGTTTGCAAAGAAGTGGTAATAATAGTTTCTGATAATCTTTTGTATTTCTGTGGAATCACTTGTAACGTCACCTTTATCATTTCTGATTGAACTTATTTGGATCTTCTCCCTTTTCTTCTTTCTTAATTTAGCTTGTGGTCTATTGATCTTCTTCATTTTTTCAAAGAACTGACATTTGGTTTCATTGATACTTTGTATGTATTTTTGGGTCTCAGTTTCATTCTGTTATGCTCTGATTTTAATTTTTTTTCTGATGTTAGATTGTCTATTTAAGATCTTTCTAACTTTTTAAAAATATCCATTTAACACCATAAACTTTCCTCTTAACAACCCTACTTTTGCTGCAGCCCAGAGATTTTGGTATGCTTTGTCTCTGTTTTTATGTGTTTCAAACTTTTTTAAAAAATTTCTTCATTTCATTGTTTATCAAAAAGTCATTCAAAAGCAAGTTGTTTTTACTTCCATGTAATTGTGTGGTTTTGAGAGATCTTCTTGGTATTGATTTCTATTTTTATTCCACTGTGGTTCAAGAGTATGATTATATGTTTTCAATTTTTTCAAATTTATTGCAACTTGTTTCATGTCTGGGCATGTGTTCAATATTGATATGTTCTGTTCAGATGTTTATTCTGTGTAGTTGATGGGTAGAATATTCTGTAGATGTCTGTTAGGCCCAATTGGTAAGTGTCAAATTCAAGTTCAGAATTTGTCAGTTTTTTGCCCTAATCATTTGTTCATACTGACAGTGGGATTTTAAAGTCCCCGACTATTATTGTGTGGTTGTCTGTCTTTTCAGAGGTCTAGAAGTACTTGTTTCATGCATCTGACTACTTTAATGTTGGATGCATGATATATTTAGGACAGCTAGAATTGAACTATATATTTAGTTGAACTATGTATTATAAATTATATATATAATTGAACTATATATTATAGTCCATAATATATTTAGGACTTGTAGAATTGAACCCTTTATTATCATGTAATGTCCTTCTTGGTCCAATTTGAGTGTTGCCAGTTTAAAGTGTGTTTTATCTGACATAAGAATGGCAACCTGTGATTTTCTTTGTTTTCTGTTTGTGTGCTGGATCTTTCTTCACTCCTTTACTTTGAGCCTATAAATGTCATTGTATATGAGATGGATCTCTTGAAGACAGCATATGGATGGATTGTGTTTTTCTCTCCAACTTGCCATTCTGTGCCTTTTAAGTGAGGAGTTTAGACCATTTACATTCAAGGTTAATATTGATCTGTGAGGTTTTGCTCTTATGAAGTTATAAGCTGTTTTGTTCTGAAATAAAAGCTTCTATTGTGTGGTTGCTTTATAGGGCTGGTGGGCTCTGTACTTGTGTGTTTTTGTGGTGGCCATATAGTTTTTTCATTCCCGTATTTAGAACTCCCATAAGGATTTCTTGTAAGGCTGGTCTATAGATTTTCTTAGCACTTGCTTGTTTTGAAAGATTTTTATTAATCTCCTTCACTTATGAGCTTGGTGAAATATATATATATATATATATATATATATATATATATATTTTTTTTTTTTTTTTTTTTTTGAGACAACGTCTCGCTCTGTTGCCCAGGCTGCAGTGCAGTGGCACAATCTTGGCTCTCTACAACCTCCGCCTCCCAGATTCAAGCAATTCCTGCCTCAGCCTCCCGAGTAGCTGGGTCTACAGACATGCTCCACCATGCCTGGCTAATTTTTGTATTTTTAGTAGAGACAGGATTTCACTATGTTGGCCAGACTAGCCTTGAACTCCTGATCTCTTGATTCACCTGCCTTGGTCTCCCAAAGTTCTGGTATTACAAGCATGAGCCACTGCACCCAGCCAGGATATGATACTCTTAATTGGAATTTCTAATCTTTAAGAATGCTGAAAATAGATTCCCAATCTCTCCTGGTTCGTAAGGCTTCTACTGAGATGTCCACTGTTAGCCAAAGGGGGTTCCCTTTGTCTGCAATTTGACATTTTTCTTTAGCTGCCTTTAAGATTTTTTTCTTTAGCATTGATCTTGGGCAATGTAGCGACTAGATGCCTTGCTGATGTTCATTTTGTATAGAATCTGGCAGATGTTCTCTGGATTTCTTGTATCTAAATCTCTACCTCTCTAGCAAGATTAGGGAAACTTTCTTGGATTATTCCCCCAAATATGTATTCCAGGTTTTTAAATTTTTCTTCTCTTGCAGGAATGCCAGTAATTTGTAGCTTTGATCTCTTTACATAATCCCATATTTCTCCAAGACTTCTTTATTAAAAAAACAATTCTCTCTCTCTCTCTTCTTTTTTTGTATACCTGACAGGGTTGGTTCAAAAGAACAGTTCCCAAGCTCTGAAATAGTTTCTTCTGCTTGGTTCAGTCTATCAATAAAGCTTTCGATTATATTTTGAAATTCCTTAAGTGAGCTGTCCAATTCCAGAAGCTATGATTAATTACTTTTTAAGATTGATCTCCTCCTTCATTTCCTGAACTGCTTTAGAAGTTTCTTTTTAATCTTGTATTGGACTTCATTGAGCTTCCTTGCAATCCATGATTTGAATTCTTTATCTGTCACTTCTGAGTTTGTATTTTCATTAGGGACCTTTGCTGGAAATCTAGTGCAATCCTTTGATGGTGTCACTACATTCCTATTTTTCAGAGTGTCAGAATTTTTGCACTTGCTCCTTCTCATTTGAAAATTCTGTCACTTATAATTTTTGTAATTATTTTCATGTTTGTAGAATTAATTCCTTTTTCTTTCTTTCCCTATGATACTATTGCTGTTTTTTTCTCTCTTTTCATTTTCCTTTCCTCGCTTCCCTAGGGTCTTTTGGTTTAGCTTCTGTAGCCTTATGTACTTCTTTCTGGAGGTTTTATATTGGGCTGTGCAGTTTGACCTATAAGCCAGTAGATAGTACTTATGCATGATAGCAGACTGCAGCCAATGTGGCTAGGTATATACCTGATCCTTGTTTACTGGCAGAAGCTCTCTGTTGCCTCAGGCAATGGGGTGATTCTTAGAATGCACAGTGGTCTGAGCCCCCTGCTCATCCCTGGGGGTTGGGAGCCACAATGGGTGGGGCCAGACCAGGTAGATTCATCTACAGGGCCCCTAATGGCAGGTGCAAGCACCCTGTGCTGAAGAAGAATCTGGGGCAGCAACCAAGTGCCCAGTTGTGTGCCTTGGCATCAAGCTGGGAAACCGCCTTAGCCCCAATTGCTCTGCATGGAAAGGGTAGCAGCCTAAACTCCTAATCCAAGAGAATAAGTGCTTCAGATGCCTAGAGATCTGCCTGGATGTAGAGCAAAGAGGCTCTATTTGCACCACAGTTTCTACACAGGACAGGTGGGATGGCTCAGGCTGCCAATTCAGGTAAGCTGATCCTTCTAATGGCTGGAGATTTGCCTGGGCATGGAGCAGAGAGGGCCTCATTGCCTCATGATCCATGTCCAGGGCAGGTGTGGTGGCTCAGGCTACTGAGCCAGATGAGCAGGTGCTTTGAATGCCCAGAGTTCTGCGCTGGCATGAAACAGAGTTGGCCTCCCTGCATCCGGATCACTGCATAGGATGAGTGGCGCAGCTCAGACTGCTGCTCCATGTGAACAGGGTATCTGAATGCCTGGAGATTTACCTAGCCGTGGAGTGGTGAGGAATTTGCTGTACCACGATCCATGTCTATCAAGTGTGGGGTAGCTCAGGCTGCTGGTCCAGGCAAGTGGGTGCTCCAAAAACCTGGATTTCTGCCAGGGGAGAGAACAGAGAGGGCCCTGCTGCACCACAGTCTCAGGGGAGCAGGCTGGACACCTGCAGATTGGTTCCACCTTGCCAAGCTTGCCCTAGATTTACAGATACAAGTATTATTGCCCAGTAGAAACTGCAGCTTTACCAACTCTCCTCCTGTCCCAGGGTTGTGGCAGAGGAGAACACAATTCTGGCACCTACTGCTGAGGTGCTTTCCACAGATCTGGCTGTGAAGGCTCCTGCGCTGCTCTAGAGTGAGTGGTTCAGTCTCTGGCTAGAGATTAAAATGAATGGCTGCCTTTCTGTGCCCTCAGATTAAAAATGGCATTCAGGTCTTGGTCATGAGTCTAGGAAAATGTCTGCAGCTTTTCCTCAAATCTTTTTTTCACAATGTCTCCAAGGCACTCCACATGTTAGCTCCAGGGCTTGGGAGGAAAAAGTGCTTTCCCTTGGCATGCTTTGCTGGGATCTCCAATGGAAAGGCAAATACAGAGGGAGGCTCTCTTCCTCTCTCACATACTGAAGCTTCCCTAACTTTTATTAGCTGGATGCTATCAAAGGGGCTGTTTGCCCATGTTCCCCTCCCTGGGATCTGGGGTATCCTTCATGATTCTGGTGGATACCCATTTTCCTTCTTGAAATAAAGCCCACACAGTTGGTCTTTATGCACTGTCTTGCTATTTCCAAGTGGCTGAGGCATGTTAAAAGGCCCTAATATACTATCTTGGCAGGGGGAAAAAAGAAATAGTAGTTTTAAGATTAGGTCATACTTTAATATCACCTAGAGATGGCTTAAAAAAATACAAATTCCTGACCTCTACACTAAAACAACACAATAAAGAATCTCTGAGACATGCAACCTGGGGATGGGTATTCAATAAATACCTCAGGTGATTTCTTATGCTGCCAGAATGTCAATTGTCTGAAGACCTGTGCTTACATTTATGTTTATATTTGGAGAGAGAGACAGTGATGAGAGCCTAGTTGCTGAGTTCCCCAGTTAAGAGGCTCCCAGGCATCCAGCTGAGGAGCGATAAGGGGCTGAGCTGGAGCAGGAGCAATGCTGGGGGAGAGGAGGGGCAGGGTCAAGGACTACCTCTAAAGTAAAAGTTTTAGTTGGACACTGGAGCCTCTTTGGTTGAAGGAGTGAGGAGAGAGCTAGAAGATGACTTGAAGTAAAAATATCACTAGACACACATTATGGCTGTGATGCTTGTGTGTATTTTTAGCTGAGTCTGTGACACCAAATGGACCATTTCAGGCTGTTGGGACAGAGGGCCAAAGTTTGATTTAATCAAAGTCATGAGGAAGGGGCGTTTGAAATCAGCCACACCAGGTTCATTTTATAGATTAAAAAAACTGAGTCTCAGGGAGAGAAATACATTTGTCTGAATCTGTTTTGGTGACCAGTGAGTAAAATTAAGACCCATGTCTTCTGACTTTTCAAGCTTGTGTCTTCTGCTGTTAAATTATCTAAATAGTTCTTGCATCCATTATATTAACTTTTGTGATCTGATTGATTGTTTTGCCATTTAACAGCCCTCATAGCCCAAAGCTGAATCATGAACCTCATCTACACTACTATGAAGTGTGTGTTTAAGAGCACTGGGGACTTACGTGGTGAAGTTAATTATTTTCAGTGCAGTAATCCAGTGTAACACAACTTAGTTTAGAAGTTTCTGCTAGGCAAAAACTATACATTTCCAGCACAAAGCATAGAGCTTTAGCCACATTGGTCAATCTGTAAATGTGTGTTGAATAAGTGATCTAAAGCCAAGGGAAGTTTTTGAATTTTAGTCATTTTTTAAAAGGAAATTTAACTGTAATGAATTCATCAGGTCTCTACTTTGCCCAAAAGTACGCACTCACTCTGAGTCACATGGTTCTCATTCCCTGAATAAGAAACAGCCAAAAGCGCTGTCAGCTGACAAAGAAAGGAAACAATGTCAGTACTAGAAATGCTCTGATCTAAATGTGACCCCTTGCCGGAATGTCAAAAATAAAAACTTTCCAAGTAGGCTGGCCCAGTAACCTCAACATACAAAAGTCTTTTCTTTCTAGAAACGAACTGTCTTCTTCTTGTTTCTGATCTGACGCACATGCATTCACAAACTCAAACACACATACACACACACACATATATTTTCCTTTTTGATTCTCTATAAAGGTATAGCCTACGCATTGCTTTTTGTATGGTCTTAAAATAACTCTTTATTATATATTTAAAATGCAAAATATTTATTCTTGAAGACCACCATATTCTACGTTGAAAACCTCTGGACAAGCAGATTATTAAATAAGCCACAACTTGGCTCTTCATCTGATTAGATCCTTGAAAGAGATCATAAGACATCCTTTAAAAGCCTCAAGGCCTTGGAAGTTCTGAATAATCACAGAAAGCTTTTTTCCCCTATTATTCTGAAAAAAGAAAAGAAATGTAAAACTTCTTTGGGAAAACTGAAAGTGTTCATCTGTGGATTATGTGTCATGTGGAGACTATTTTGCCCCTTTATTTCATTGTTTAGACAACTGTGGGATATTTTTAAAAAATGCTTCTCTAGTGTAACCCATGTAAAAAATACTGTGAGACTGTCATATGCTGGTCCTGACAAAATACTCTTTTTTCCAGTGATACTTGCTTCTGCACATATGCTCACACACTAGGGCCAGAGCCCTTGACCTTCATTCATTTTCACTAAGTGCTTAGGGAGCCTTCTCTCTTACAATTTCAATGCTGCTACCAATGTTAATATAACAATCTATAAAACAGCTTGCTAACCTGAATTAGAACTTACCATCATAAAACTTTGAGCTCATAATTAAGGGTAAAGTTTTCTTAGAGATATGTTGACTGTGTTTTCTTAGATACAACCCACTTTTAGCATTTTACTCTTTCCAAGAAAAGTTGACTTGTTAAATACACACTGACTTTGTTTTAATTTGTGTAACTTTATAAGACTCTTAACATAAATAAATTCCCAAATCAGAATAAAAAGACTTCATCTGGTCACATACTTCTGGGGTTTTGGGATCAGAAAATATAAGCCAGTCTTCATTAGCTCCTATCTTCAGCAAATATTAATAGACAGAGTTTGAAGTAATGGGATTTTGTTCATTTTTGTTACTCAGCTGAAATAATTTTTTTGTCATAAACTCTGATCTGAAACTCTGATTTCAGAACTTGTGCCATATTGTCTTTCATATTTTTTTAGCATGCTGCCAAAAGAGAAGGAAAACTCAAGTATTGACTAGTTCTAATGTACTATCTGGGTGCCTTGCATATATTAATTCACTTCGTCCACATGACAACACTGTGCAGTACAAATTATTATTGCCATTTTGCAGATGAAGAAGAATGAACTTAGAGTGCTTAAGAAACTTGGCAATATTCAATCAGAAAATTAAGTATCAGAGAAAAATTGATACCAGCTGATTCTAACTTATTCTAAAACCAATCCTTATCCTTAAAAAAACAAAACAAAAAAATCCCAAAACTTATTTAGTGTTTTGCTGTAGGAAGGCTTTTCTTATCCAATAGGTTATAGAGTATTTAAGGGTAGAGACCATCTAGTTTACTGTTGTATTCTGAGCAGCTAGTCCAGAAACTGGCACCAATGCAATAGATGTCCAATAAATATCTGTTCAGTCAAATTCAGTGAGATGGTACTGGTACATAAGCCTGCAGAAGAGAGAGTACAGTCTATAGTTTAGTAGTTGAGAGTATTCAATGCTGATAAAAGACTGTGAGCTCTAGATTCAGACAGCTCGGGTTTGTATTATGATTTCTCAAGCTTACTATCTGTATAATTTGAGAATGTTACTTAGACTAAGTCTCAATTTCTTTACTTTAAAATGGGGGTAATAATTTTACCTTCTCGATCACTATGTAAATCACATTTCTCATGGTTAGTAAACACGCAATAAATAGTAGCTATTATTATAACCTTTAATTGGACTAGATTGTGGATCCCTTTTAAACATACTCCATAATTTATTTATTATGTTTATTGTTTAAAATATGTCTTCCCATTAAAATATAATCTCCATGGTGTCAGGGATTCTCATATTTTAATCAGAATATCCCAAATGTTTAGAACAGTGTTGCCCAATTGAATGTTTTATACTGATAGAAATGTTTTATATTGGCATAGTCTAATAGAGTAGCCATTAGCGATGTGTGGTGACTGAACACTTGAAATGTAGCTACCTAGAGTGACAGAGTACTTGAATTAAAATTTTTCTTTAGTTTTTGTTCATTTAATTTAAATATCCATGTGTGGTTACTCGAATACTGTATTAGCACAGGTCTAGAATATTACATGGTACACAGAAGTTTCTCAGTACCTATTCATTAAATGAAAGAATTCCCTTCTGAACTAAAAAATCATAACAAAGCTGCATGATTGCATATTTGGTTTACTCTTTAAAGATTATCAATAAAGATGAAACACTTTACTGAGTGACTTCCTCATCTTGGAGGCCGCACGAAGTTCTAATACGATTTGGTTTACAATTGTAATATGTTTTTCATTTTTATTTCTTTTTGGTGTCAGGTCAAGAAAGATTTGGAAACATGACAAGAGTCTATTACCGAGAAGCTATGGGTGCATTTATTGTCTTCGATGTCACCAGGCCAGCCACATTTGAAGCAGTGGCAAAGTGGAAAAATGATTTGGACTCCAAGTTAACTCTCCCTAATGGCAAACCAGTTTCAGTGGTTTTGTTGGCCAACAAATGTGACCAGGGGAAAGATATGCTCATGAACAACGGCCTCAAGATGGACCAGTTCTGCAAGGAGCATGGTTTCGTAGGATGGTTTGAAACATCAGCAAAGGTAATGTGACTTTTAATAATAAGCTTATCATAGGCAAGATTAACAAAGAAAATGGCACATAATCATCACCATTATCATAATGATAATAATATGTTTGTTTAGTGATTTATGATTTCCCAACTGCTTTAAATTCTTTCTCATTTCAAGGTGATGAGTAGACAAGGCAGGAATTATTATCTGCAATTTAAGATCATTGTGGCAAAAGGAGCAAAGCAACTTGTACAAGGTTATAATAATAATAGTTGGTAACTGTGTTTGCTTTTTGAGGTCTTACTATAAGCCAGGCATATTTTCCATTTTTTTTTTTTTTATGAAACAGTGTTCCACTCTTGTTGCCCAGGCTGGAGTGCAATGGTGCAATCTCTGCTCACTGCAACTTCTGCCTCCCAGGTTCAAGTGATTCTCCCACCTCAGCCTCTTGAGTAGCTGGGATTATAGGCATGTGTCACTGTGCCTGGCTAATTTTGTATTTTTGGTAAAAAGAGGGTTTCTCCATGTTGGTCTGGCTGGTCCTGAACTCCTAACCTCAAGTGATCCACCTGCCTCAGCCTCCCAAAGTGCTGGGATTACAGGCATGAGCCACGCGCCCGGCCTCCGAGCCAGACATATTTGCATGCATTTTACCGTTTAGTCCTCAGAGAAACTTCATTAGGTGAGTATTATTTTACAGTAATGCCTTATTCGTGTGTTAGTTAATTTACACATTCAATATTTAATATGTTCGCCTGTATGTCAGGAATTGTGCTTGTTCCTGTGAAAGAAAAGATGGTAAACACCACATTGGGCATACTGGAATAGTGGAGTAACAGAGAATAGACAGCAAACACAAATGTGAAGAACACAGCATAGCTTGGCCATGCTGATTCCCCTGGGTGGCAGAGAAGTGACCAGAGGGAGAGCTGAGGCAGGGCTGGAAGATGAAGGATCCTGTGTAGTGGATAAGAATTATGTACTTCTCATAGCACCCTCATGTTGTCAACTGGTATGTCAGGTGCCTGATTTTTGTTCCGCTCTCTTTTTGTTTGTGCCTGTATTTTAAAAATCTCAGTATCACAGAAAAAAAATCTTTCATGGCAAAATTTGAAAATCCGTAAAAAACCATAACTAAAATTTTAAAAATAACTATTTTTGCTGTATTTTCTGATTTTTGTTTGTGTGCATATAATTACATTGTTTGAATTCCATTATACATGGTTTTACATCATGATCTTTCCACTTTTATTCAAATATTAAATGCTAGTTTTTTTGGGATTCAGCTGTGAATAAGATAGCCATGGGCTCCGTACTTACAGAGTTCACACTTCGGCCTTATAGTGAACATTTGTGCGCCTCATTACCAAATGGTTTGAAAATATTACTGGAATTGTCATCATTCCAATAGGCTGAGGAGGAACCTCTAATGCGTTTTCTGCTGGAAAGTAGAATGGTTCACTTTGCCTTGGAGAAACTAGGAAGAAGGATTGAAGGGTGGTGAACCAGGAGACAGAGTGGCATGGTAGTTACCGTGTTCTGTGGGAACATAATGAGACTTTAAACTGGAGTCGAGGCTGTAGACGCTGGAAAGAAAACCTGCATTTGAGAATACCACTGAATTACAAAGAGCAGCACAATTAAGTAAGCATTTGGATTGGAGATGATGGCAGGGAGGAAGAGCCTGGTGGTCCCACTTTTTCTGTCACAGTGGGATGTTCTTTTCTTTCAATCCTTCCTATGGAGAGCCCTGATGCCTATCTCCTGGCTCTTCTGTCACTAGGTACTTTTCTGTTTGTTAAGTTGTTATTCCTCAGTTGCCAGAGTTCCTGTTTTCCTTTTGAGGCCCCAGTGTGCTTTCCCCTTTTATTCTATTTTAAATTTCTGTTTCCCTGTTTCTTAGGACTCTTCCTTTGGTTCAGGATACGTTCCCCATCATTTTATAGTTCTTGACTGTCATTGAACCTTTTTAGTTTATGTGGTTTAGGGATTTCTTGCTGTAAAGGGAGATAAGTAGAGCACAACTGAAAGGCATGATTAAGTTACAGAAATTTAAGAAGCATGGTATCTTTGTAGTCTGTCTTCTTTTTTGAATGTTAGCCTGTTTCTTTTTTAAATTTCAAAATGTGGGTGAATTCACTGATTTTCATTTCCTTTTAGCTCCACACTGAATTTCACTCCAAATTTCCTGTGTATTCCTTCAAATTGCTTTCTTTCAAAAAGTGTGACTTCCCAGCCCAGAAGCCTCCAGGCACAGGGGAAAAAGAGTAGGGCTTTGGAGAACTCCTTGTCTTAGTTGATTACATTACATTGTAAGTATAAACTAGGCTAAATGACCCATATTTGCATGAGGAGAGGAGTCTTTATTCATTCATTCATTCATTCATTCAATCGATACTATCAAATACCTGTTATATGCCACATAAATGTTCTAGGCACTGAGAATATAGAAATTTATGAAACAGAACTTTGCCTTCATGGATAACAACAACCACAAAACAAATAAAATATACAGTGTGGGATAGTGATTAAGTGCTAATAAGAAAAAAGGGAAAAGAAAGAAAAAGGCCTATGAATCTGTAGGGAGGCTTGAAATTACTTCTGGGTCAAAGACCTCTGAACACATTTTTCACCTCACTTGAACATTCCTTGCTCAACCACTAGAGTGTTAAACTGTCTGCTTAAGGACACATGTTTATTAGCTTTAGGAATGGCTAACCCACATTACTTAGGTACTGGATTTCTAATCCTCCAAATCTCTGTAAGTGTGCACTTTGAAGAGAAGCTTTGTATGGTGTTGGGGAGAGGGGACATGGGATTACACAAGCTAATATAATCAAGAGAATACAAGGCCTAATTGTAAAATAGCCATGTTCCACATCTCTTTTCCTTTCAAACATAATGCTATTGAGGTTGTCCTTCTGAATGTCTTAACGAAAATGGCTTGCCTGTGCCAGGTTAGTATTCAAAGTCAACACTTGGAAGCTCAGGAACAGTCCTGCAGCACTGACAAACTGGAGTGTCAAACTGTTTTAAAAATCTTTTTAAAGATCTCTGATAAAGCTCTGCCAACTTTCTGAGTACAGTATTACAACATTTGCAAACCTGAAGCCTAGATCAAACTGTCTGCCTGAAGCAGAGATGGTAATTTTTGGGGACACCTACTAATTCTTTCCTTCATTTTGAGATCAAAGAACATTTTCCCGTTGGTATCTTTCTCTTATACAGTCAGTCTACTAACAATTAGAGTTCTTTTGAGTGGTGACATAACGTCTGGTGGTAAACATGTGATTCCCTGTCTTCACATTGCTGAAATTTCTGAGTCAGACTTCTGGCATTGTCCCCATGGGCACATCCTGCAGAAATTCTTCGGGTATCATCATTAGCTTGGACATCTCTGCAACTGAAACTTTTAAGATCTTAATAAGTTAATCATTGAAACCAGCCTCTGTCTTACCACTGACCCCACTGCTGAGGCAAATTTACCCCCTTGCTTTTCAATCCTATGCAGTAAATTTCGTTGAGAGTTTTATGGCTAATGCTGTTGCTGGAGCAATGCGTGGTAGTCCCTGGCTGGCAAGTGAATTAAGAGAGAAAAAACAAAAATTAAATACATATTGGTGTCTCTGGTTTTTCACATTAGCTCTTCCAATGTTAAACCAAAGGAAAGAAAATAGTCTTTTCTAAGTCAGATATTCCTTGGTTTTCAACCTTTTATTGTTTTTTTTCTTTTTTCTTTCTTGGCTATATTTCCTCGAATTCTTCCTGTGGATTCTCTAGGTGATATATAATTGGGGTAATCATGTGTCCCAGTTTGTCCCCCAAATTCCTGGTTTATACCTAGTGTTCCAGCATAATTATTAATAATACCTTCATTTTTAATTTGTAATTTAAATTTACATGGCCACCTGTAGATCATGAGCTCAATTCATTTTACTCTGTACATCATACTTTAGCTCTAATAATGGGATATTTTAGTATTCCTGTGCCCATATTCCATTTTTATAATCTGCTTTGGCAGTTCTGTTTATTTAGGATAAGGATCCTGCCCTTCTCTTGTTAGTATATTTTCAGGGCCCATCTCAGAGGCTGACTGAACTCTGCTACCTGCTGAACAAATTGGCTGGTATATTCTTGGTGCCCATTACCTGACTCTCCATCAGTTGCTGTTTTTTAATTAAATCTCTAATCACACCCACCCACCTTCTAGAGCTGCTGTGAGCATTAAGAGATAATGTATGTGGGGCCCAGATGCATAATATCAGATCCCACCACGTGTAGACACACACTTCACACACTCTACACCATTCCTACTGTCTCTCCCCACGGTCCATATGCTGATCTGGCTCTGATGCACACAACAGTCGCACTCTGATGAAAAGGTTTGTTTCTATATCTTAGCCTTTTCAAGCCTGCTCTATTCTGCTCGCATAATGGAATGGATCAGGTGTGACTATGTTCAGAAATACACCACCACAAACGCGAGTGTAGGTGGGAAAGGATGGAGCAAGTTGTATATATGCAATAGTGGGGACAAAAGTCAAATGCACAGAAAGAACGTCCATTGCCTCCTGCTCTTAACTCTCCCTACCCCAGTCCTACTCCTGACAGATATCCTTGGCTCTTACTATGCTATTTATAGTGACTTCTTGGACTCACCCTCTCTCCCAGAATATTCTAAGGGCAACAGGTGCCCTGGGAAGAAACTTTCCTTTGTTAAATTATTCTCAATTTTAGTCTCTTCTCTGAGGCTAAAAATAAAAATGTTAATGTGTATCCTTCTGCTGAGAAAAGAATATATCTAATACTGTTCTCTGTAGGATGGTATTAGTTTCTTTTAGGGAGAAGAGCAGATGTTCCATAGTGTAGTGGATATTTTTCATGTTTTCTGGCTTTCTAACAACTGTTAAATACATTTGTTATCTTTGGGAAATTTTCAGCCATAGGAAGCTCACCTCGCCAGGAAGAACTCATAAAACTTTCTTCTTTTGCTTCTTTTGCAACTAGACACAGGCAGATGACCTAGATTCCACCAATTTTAGGTTGTAGGCATCCATCTCCAAATAATGCAGATGAAGTTATAAGATATACCTCCACTGACTTAATTTGTCACAGCACATTTTACCCTATAGTTTTGCTTGATCTGGTTTGAGCTGGGTATACTTAGGGACGTAAAAGGAAGACCCTTCTTTGAAATCTAAAACGTGAGCAAAGTTAGAATCATAATACACAGGAAATGATGGCTGTGTTTAATAATGATTTCACATAATGACCACCAGACTGTAGTACAACTATTTGAATCATTACCTCTGAGAGAATATTAATGCCCTACATAAAAAATGAAATTTTTTTTTCTGAGGTTGGGAATAGTTGAAGTGTATGAGCCTCAAACTTAACCTAGTTATCTATTTAAGGATCAATATAAATTAATAACAATATTTTATCTTTAGCTAATTAATTCTCTAGAGGTTCTCTAAGTCAATGCTTATAATTTACTGGATAATCTGAGATCTAACTGTGACTAAGATGCAGTAGAAATGGACCATCAGAGGATATAACCATAGTTTGGTTTGTGGAAGACAAGGCGTTGCGTATGTCATTCTATCCTGTGTGGTTTATATTTTCATTACTTCGAGCTCAGATCTTTCCTGTTTCATGCTTGGACAATTATAATAACCTGACTCCAGATTTTGCTAACAGTAGTCTGTTTTGCATGCTGTTAAAAACTTAACCTGCTCAAGGGATGACTTTGATTTTTTCACTGCCTGGTTGAAAAATCTTCTGTAGGTTCTACTAGTTAATGATTTAAATTTAGATATCTTAGAACATGCATGAGCAAACTATGGCCTGTGGGCCAAATATGGCCTGCTCTGTATTGTAAATAAAGTTTTGTTGGAACTCAGCCCGTTGATTTACATGTTAACAATGGCTACTTTCACGTTACAGCTACAAAGCTGAGCAGTTGCAGCAGAGACCTTATAGCCTGCAAAGCTTCAATTATTTACCAGTTGACCCTTTACATTTCACAATTTACCACTGATGTCTCAAAATAAGAATAGCTTCTCTTTAGCCAAGCACTGTGCTAATGGCTTTGCATGCATTTTAGTTTATGCTTGAAATAACCTTGTATGGTAAGTATTGTTACTTTTCCCATTTACAGGTGAAGAAATTAAAGTTTAAATTAGAGAGTGACCAGCTAAAGACCTCATAGTGGTATGTGGAAGAGTCAGGATTTCAAGCTAGATGTACTGACGGAACAGCTTAGCCACCTAACCACCACGTGGATCTGCCTTATAACCTTACCCAGCCTGACCTTATATAATAATTATTTATTGAGCAATTGATACATGGTAGACCAGGGACTGGGATAGCTACATGAGTAAAATGTAGTCCTGATCTCTAGGAGTTTGAAGTCTAATGACAGATACACAACTGTGTAAATACGTTTTCCAAGAAATGTGACAAAATGGAATAATTCACATGGAATTGTTGGGTGAGTTGGATAAGGAAGGGCCCTTTCTCACGTGTACTTTTCTTCTAGCCATTGTCAGGCACCTATCTTTTTCTCATCTTTGTGCTTTAGTCCATGATACTCACTCAGTATGGGATTATAAGGCAGTAGACATTCTTTGTATTTCATTTTGCTCACAAAGTCCAGCTCTGGATGTGAGAGAAGAAACGTAGAAAAATACCCTGGCTTTAGTAGTAAGGAGTCTTCAGAACTCAGATTAGAATCTCTGATTCTGATACTCTCCCCGACAACTACTTCTTGCTCTGGCTAAATATTAACTCTTTCTTCAGGAATTGCCTGACCCCAACACATTTTTCTGCAGATACCTATGGAAAGAGACTTAAGCAATTCAGGGCACCATGGGCCAGCTATAAAAGAGGATCCATGTTTCAGTGCACAGGATTCTCCAAGAATCTCTCGAAATTACATGTGCAAATTTTTCATGCCCACGTATTATTTGTAGAAAGGGCAATCATTTATTGCATACTAAGAACCTTCTGGGCGTTTTCACAGCTATTATCACTAATTCTTACAATAATAAAGCTTTATCCCCATTTTTCATGGAGAGGAGAAGTCATGGCATGATTAAGGGACATGTCCAAAGCCATGCAGCCTTGTGTCATGATTCTGACCCCTAGCTATCTGGTCAAAGCCCACAATTTCCATGATCTGTGAAAGTGCCTTCTTTATTTTCTCAGCAGTCTTTCTCAAATTTAGAATTCCTGGTGAACCTAGAGCTGGGTCTAGTTGAGGAAAGGCCTGTTTTTCTGAGGTCAGAAGGATGCAGTCACTCAGAAACCTCTGTACACTGCAGCCTTATCTCTCTAGGCAAGGACCATTCATCAGAAGAGAGGGCTAAACTGCACTATATGGGCTGACCTGGCATATATATTTCTCTTAGGTGGTGCCAGGCATGTGGGTTGGAGAGATGACACCTCTTGAGGAAAGCTGTAGACGCCATATATAGAGGCCATCATATATGATATATGAGGTTAGGAAGATAGGAGGGGAACACAGACTTGTAAAATCTGTAGCATTGCCAGAGGCAGAGATGGAAGGAGAAGGATATTCTAGGCAGAGGAAACAGCGCCTGAAAGGCATGGAATTGAGAAATCACAGAAAGTGCTGAAAGTGCTGAAAATGCTGAAGTTCAATGAGACTAAAGTATAAGGTGGAAGGGAAACAGAGAGCAAAGCTGTGAGTGTGTTAAATCATGTTTATTAGCATAAACCTTTCAGGCTGAGAATCCTTCATGGACTGCACAAGTCCGAACTCAGAGATTCAACAGTTTCTCAGTAATGTCCAAAAATCAAAGGATGACCATACTTGATTTTTGTTAAAAGACAAATGCCAACTAAATAGCAACTCTTATTCAATTAGTGCCTTTTCCTTACAAAAATTTGGAAAATGCTAATATAAGGCATATGGCTTTTCAGCCTCAGCACTGTTGCATTTTGGGCCAAATAATTCTTAGCTGGGATTGGGAGGGGAGAGTGTGTGCTGTGCAAAGTAGGATATTTAGAACCATCCCTTGTCTCTACCCACTTAAGATCAGTAGCATACAATACCCCAGTCAGTTGTGATAATCAAACCTATCTCCAGACATTGCCAACTGTCCTCTGGCTGGATCAAAATTACACCCCACTGAAACCACAATTAAATAATCGTCAAAAATATGTATTTTGCCCAGTTAGTCCTGCTCTTTTCTAGAGGGTGGGAACAGAGTAAGGTCTGCCTTGATTCTCTCTGAGAAAAAAGAATCCTTGTAGATGCTTTCTGTGGGAGGATGAAAACATCTAGAAAGTAAAATGTATTGTCTTTGAGCCTGGATCTCTCTTCCTGGATCCCTATCTCCAGCCATGGACTTCTTTCTCACACTTCAGACTTCTATATTCGTCTGTATCTCTACTTGGATATCACTCAGAGAACTCCTCAAACCCAAAATATCTGAAAGTGAATTCATCAGTTTTTCTGCAAGCATAATTATCCAATTTGGAAACCTCACATCCACACAGGTACCCAAACGAGACACCGTATAATTAGGTCACACATTCTTCAGAAACCCCTCATTCCTGAGCATAGAACACCCCAATAGTGAAATTTTTTCTGCTTCTCCAAGCCTATCTCTGTTTCTTCTGTTCATCCCATGGTCATGCTAAACTGCATCAAGTCTCCCATCGTGCCTTGGTATTTCTCCTCTCTGGAAAATGCTTCCTAGCTTTATGTACCTGTCTCTCACTCTTCCTTCAGGACTTGGCTCTAGCATTACCTGTTACAGTGTCTCCTATACCTTACCATGATATGTTAAGGTGATTTCCTTATGGGGCTGGCCCCTGCACTGCATTGTGAGTCCTCCTGGTCATCACCCAGTACAATGGCATGCACACACAGAGTGATGATAACTCGGTCAGTGTTTATTGGATGGAAAAGAATATTTTGATGCACTGCCTTTTAAGGACTATTTATCATTATTTTACTCTATTACTCTTGGCCCTGCCCATGTGGGGTATTTATGTCCTTAGATAACTGTGTAGAAGCAGAAAAATTAATTTACTGCTGTAGTTCCCAGGAGGACTCCAAATTGTGTAACTCCTTTCATCCAGAAAGCTCTTTAGACACTGCACAGCAGGGAGATTGTAGTGCCCTACAGTGTGGATGGGGGAAGTAAAGAAGAAAAATGAAAGTGAGGGAAGCTGCCCCCATTTAATGCCTTGGCTTGAGATTTGCAAATTCTTTGCTTGACAATGCCACATAACATTCCATAAGAATCTAACATTAGCTTGTGCACCCAATTATACAAGTCATTCCTCCTTCACGCTTCAGGACAAGAACATAGCAATTTTCTTCACTGAAATTCTTATAATTTTGTTTTGCATCTATCTCTCATTTGTGTTTTGGCTACTGTCTTTTGAGCCATCTGCAATGGCTGTCATATTTGTCTTTTTTACTCAGAAAGAAACAGAATTCTGGGGAGGATTATCAGTGATTTTTATTGTTGAGACCAGTTCTAGACTTCAGATCCAGTCTAGCACTCTATCTATTCCATGAGAGTGATTCTTGAAAACGTTGTGCATCAGGGACACGTGAAAAGCTTGGTAAGATTGTAGATGCCTTGGCCCTATTCTCAGAGAAGTCTGGAGGAGCTCAGAATATGTTTCTGGAAAACATTCCTTTGGTGATTTTGATTTGCACCCTGATTAAGATGCAATGTGTTGGAATTTGTTAACTTATTAATTCATTCACTGAATCATTCTTGAAGTGTTCTGTGAATACCTACTCTATACTCAAGTAGGCACTTTGCTAAGCACTGGGCCACTGATAATAGAGGGCACAGTTTCTTCTTATTAGATACATCTCCTGGAAGACACCCAAATAAACAAATAATTACAATATAGTATGAAGTTCCAGATAATCTGATGGCTTTTACAAGAGCAGTAAGAGCAGCCAAAGAAAAAACTGCTACCTCCACCTGTGTGTGACGCAGCTTCTTTGATGTTTAATCTGGGTTGCCAAGAATAAGAGAGGCCTCAAAGGAAAACTGAAGGGAAGCACTGAGAACTCCTTTTTAATGCATATTGTGCAGTGTAGCACTAGGAACCCACCTTTAGGAATTCCTGAGTATTTCATTTTTAGAAAACAAAAACAAGCTTCTCATCCCTTTTTTTTAGCTATGTAATCAAGAAC
This sequence comes from Cebus imitator, assembly GCF_001604975.1. Classification (NCBI taxonomy): domain Eukaryota; kingdom Metazoa; phylum Chordata; class Mammalia; order Primates; family Cebidae; genus Cebus; species Cebus imitator. The sequence goes on from NW_016107864.1 coordinate 551,053, forward strand.
GTGTTGTTACTGCAGAGTTACCTATCATGATCAGTCATCAGAAAATTGGCAAAACAAGACCACACATAATATTAAGAATACTAAAAATTATATTTAAAAATGCATGTTTAACAGGTCGTGTGATATGTGCTTTATTTAATTATTTCATTTACTTCTCATAAACCCTTATGAAATAGATGCTATTACTATGCCCATATTATATGTTAAGGACCTGAGACTTAAAGAAGTTAAACAATTTACCCAAGATGCTATGGTTAGCAGGTGGCAGAATCAAATTGGAACCCAGGTCTCTCTATTCAAGTCCCTTCCTCCCTATTTTTTTTTTTTTACTTCCCTGTGTCTAAGTGATAGTCTTACATTGCTATTTCTTCATTTACTAGGTTTCTACATACCCATTAATAATTTGCTTTTCTAGATGAGAATTTAACTTTCTTATCTGACTACTTCACCACTGTGCCATCTTTTCGGTAAAGTTCTATCACTGCTTTTAGTTGAATCATGATAAAAGTCGTGGTTTATACCATGAGATATGAGAAAATTATTCACTCATGTAATTTGCTGTCTATGCTTACTTTCAATGAATCTTTATTCCTTAATGTTTTGTTTTGTTTTTTTTTAATTTCCATTATATTATTTGTTTTGTTAAGACTTGTTTTGTCTTGGAGATCTTCATCCCAGAATCCTCTGCTTTCCTCATGTAGTTTATTTTGAATGCTCTGTAGGGCCAGTGCATGGCTAGAATCCTGGGACTTCACTTTGACATTCTTGTGTGTGGGATTGCCTGCTCCCTGGATTCCAGTTATTCTTCCTGTTTTGCTAGAACATAGCTTCCTGCTACAGCTTAGAAAAAGCTGCATGACATTTCTGGGTACTTCATATCTTCAAATATATATTTTCAAACCCTCATACAACTTTAACTCTCTAAATGGGTATAGATTTCTCAATTTAAAACAATTTCCCCATATAACTTGAAGGCATTGCTGCATTGTAACAGCATTTAGCATTACTCTTCAGAAATCTTATACCATTCTCATTCTTAAAGCTTTGTGCATGAGCTGTTTTCTTTTGTCGGGTAGTTTTTAGAATCATTTCTTTAACCCTGGTAATCTGAAAGTCCACAATCCTACACTCTATATAAACCTTTGTTCATATGTTGTTCTGGGTCCTCTGTAAGTTCTTTCAACTTAGAAACTCATGTTCTGAAAGATACTATTTCTTTAATAATTTTTCCCATTGTTTTCTTTGCTCTTTCTTTATGAAACTCCTGGTTTGGTGTAACCTCTTGAACTAAGTCTGTGAACCTGTGGTTTTTTCACATATTTTCAGCACTTTTGCAATTTTTGTTTTATTCTGTTTAGTAGTTTGTTGTAATTTTCCAGTCTTTTATTATAATTTTTAATTTCAGCAATCATAGTTTTAGTTTTAAACAACTCATCCCATCCTGGTTTTTCTTTTTTTAAAAGAAATCATATTCTTAATTTAAGAATGTAGTAGTTTATTGTATTTGTGAAGATACTGATTTATTTTTCTTGAAGTTTATTCTGTTTCTTGCATTATCTATTTCATTATAATTATTTTTTTCAGTACACTTTTGTTCTTCTATTTATGTTGGTGGTTCTTTTTAAAAATTTTGAGAGCAAAATCATCAAAAGCAGATACTGAGTTCTATGTGTCTAGGTAGGCATGTTGATTATTGGCTATGGTGATTGTCCATTTGTGGGTTTTGCTTTAGGTTGGTTTTCACTGGGGATTACATGTCAGTTTTTGAAAGCCTTTTCTCTATAGAAAAACTCTTCTTTCGCACTAAGGATGATATCAGGTTCTTTGTAGAGGAAAGGAGCAGTCCAGCTGCCATATTTGCAGACTTTTTGTTCATTATTTTTCCCATCTCCATACCCCCTACAGGGGCACACTAGTTGGTGTCTCTTGAGTCTCAAATCTTCTTTCTTTAGTTTATTCAGAGGATAAACCAGAATTTGATTGGGGTGTAATGTCTGGCTGCTGGTATCCTATGCAGAAGAATGGAAAAGAGATGGGGTTGATGTCCCCATTGGACTTTCAGCCAGTCTCCCTGGTTTCAACTACAATTACTATGTAAATGTTGAGGTTCTTGGATTTTGAGGGAATGAATTAGCCCTACTATTGTCTATGCCTCCCTCTGTACATACTTTAGACCATGCTATCTACACCCCGCTAAACCTATTACTACTTCTCTATTACTTTCAGATTTCTAAAAATGTATGCAAATCTTTTGAATGCTGATCCACATGTTCTCAATCTTTCCAGTTTTCTACTTTTAAAAGAAAATCAATAGACAAAGGCCCTGTCTCTTCTGTCAGAACCAATGTTAACTTTCTCTTCAAACCTGGCAGAGTGGCTTCCTTGTTTTAGAAGGGGTTATGTTACTAGGACGTGTTTGCCCTCTCCTTCTCTGTTATTTTATGTTTTTAGTATTGATTTCATCTGACCTCTGTTTTGTGGTCCTTTGCCTTCTTTGATGTGTCTTGTTTGCCACATTTGAAGCGCCCTTAAATTTGTGGCTGACAGTCCTACCCTCCCAAGACCTTCTGTTTCATCTCCATCTACTTCACTGCTTACCAGGGTATTGATTTCTTGAGAAAGGCTGTTGAGATTGGGGAAAATCAATATCTCATTAGACAAAAGAGAGGAGCAGCAGCACCTCCTCTGTAGCCTGACTGCAGACCTAACATGCTGCAGGAGTGCGCAAAGGCTGGGTGAGCCTGTGGTGTCCAGAGATACCCTAAAGTGATTGAATTGCCCTAGGGATAATGTAGAAAAGCCAATGACACAATTCTCCAGATTTGTAAATCCATTTCCTTGAACTAAATGAAGTGAAGTCAGTTTTTGTTAGTAATTTTGCTTGTCAAAAGTTGCTCCAGAGGGTAGAAGTTCTCTCTTGAGAACTTTCATAATTCCTGGTCACTTTGAATGTTCTAGTGTAACTAAAATTGTTGATTAGGTGTAACACAAATTATTTAGCTTTCATTGCCCCTGGGGTTCTCAAAATGAAAGAGGAATGACAGCATTGGGATGCCAGGATACAATATGTTTCTGAAACATTATGTTGTAAATCCTATTTTTAAATGCTGCCCCGAAGGGCTTATTATGGCAGCTCTTCCTGGATGAGTCTCTTTAAAAAGTAAGAGTTTCTTTTGAATACTGTTATCACCTGTTTCATCTGCTTGTAAGTTTGGTTTTTGTGTTTCAGATTTTTGTAAAGAAGGACAGTCATGAGCAGTAAATGTAAACTATTAGAGTTGAAAGAGATCTAGCATTACCACAGTAGATGAAACCCATATTTAACCTTCAAAGTAGTGTGTCATTATATGTCTTCTTGTACTATTTGCATGGAAACACAAGAATATTAGATTTGGGGAGCACTTTAAATTAACCTATAGACTACTTATTTTATGATTTTATTTATTCATTTATTCTTCAGATAATCATTGAGCACGTCTATGTTACAGGTAGTTACAACTATACCAGTGGACAAAATAGATAAAATTCCTCCCACCTTGGAGCTTGCATTAAAGTCAATAAATACAGGTTATAAAATGGTAAATAAGTGTAATATATAGTTTGTTAGATGGAGATAAGTGCTAAGCAGAACACAAAAGCAGAGGTGCTTGTGTGGCATATGTAACGTGAGACACAAGGAGGAGTACAAAGGGAAGAAAGCAGTTTTAGACAGCTGACCAGGGAAGGTTTCATTGAGAGGTGTTTTTTTTGTTTTTGTTTTTGTTTTTTAAGTTAAAGATTTGAAAGATGAGCACTATTGAGCCATGTAAATTCACGGAAGGAAAATGCTCTAGGAAGTGGGTATAGCATGAGCAGAGGCACTGTGGCAGGAACTGACAACTGTATTTTTGCAGCAGCAATGCAGCCAGTGAAGATGGGGCAGAGCGAGCAATAGTAGTGAAAGGGATGAGGTCAGAGAGATGATAGGGTCCTGTTGAGTTTTTAGATAATTGTAAGAACTTTGGATTTTTCTGTGAGAATTTTCTGTGCAAGAAGCCATTGAGTTTGATCTGAACTGTGATATGATTTGATCCAAAGGATCATTCCAGTGGTTTTGTTGAACCTGGATTATAGTGAGAAATGTTGGAAGCAAGAGATCAGCTGGGATGCTATTGCAATATCTAAGAAACAGAAATGGTGAGAAGTGCTCAAATTCAACATTGTGTTTATGAATGTTCAATAGACACCGGATATCCTAGCAATTTAAATGAAGGTCCTGACAGAGAGGATTGAAGGATGACGCAACAGTTTTTGTCCTAAGCAACTGTAATAACAGAGTTGGCGGCTGGGTGAGGGAGCTCATGCCTGTAATCCCAGCACTTTGGGAGGCCAGAGTGAGGGATAACTTAAGGTCAGGAGTTCATGACCACCCTGGCCAACATGGTGAAACCCCATTTCTACTAAAAATACAAAAAAAAGGCGGGGCGCAGTGGCTCACTCCTATAATCCCAGCACTTTGGGAGGCTGAGGCGGGTGAATCACAAGGTCAAGAGATCGAGACCATCCTGGTCAACATGATGAAACCTCGTCTCTAATAGAAATACAAAAAAAAAAAAAAAATTAGCTGGGCATGGTGGCGCGTGCCTGTAGTCCCAGCTACTCGAGAGGCTGAGGCAGGAGAATTGCTTGAACCCAGGAGGCGGAGGTTGCGGTAAGCTGAGATCGCGCCATTGCACTCCAGCCTGGGTAACAAGAGTGAAACTCCATCCCCCAAAAAATAATAAATAAATAAAAATTTAAAAATTAGCCACGGTTGGTGGTGGACACCTGTAATCCCAGGTACTCAGGAGGCTGAGGCAGGAGAATTGCTTGAACCCAAAAGGCAGAGGTTTTAGTAAGCCTAGATTGTGCAACTGTACTCCAGCCAAGGTGACAGAGCAAAGACTCAAAAAAAAAAAAAAAAAAAAAAAACAATTTTTCAATGGGGGCTTGAGATGTAGAGGGATCAATGGGGAGGAGATAACAAGATTCATTTTTTTATGAGTTAAAGTCTAGAAGATTACTATACAACTAAGAGCAGATGTAAAATAAGTCGTTATGTATGATTTTGCAGTTCAGGAGAGAAGCCCAGGCCGCAGATATGTTTGGTTGCTGTGAATATGTGGGCGATATTTAAAGAGCTCTTGGGAATGAGTATAGATAGAAAAGAGAAAAGGACTAAGGACTAATCTCTCGGCACTCCCACATTTAGATGAAAAAATGAGGACCCAGAGAGGGACAGTAGTAGAGGTAGTATAGGTGTTTTCCAAAAGAGCTAAGACTAGAGCTCAGTGGACTCTCCTCAGTAGACAACCCTAATAAGATTACTTTTGAGTAGCCTGACTTTTCACTTTTTTTCCCTGTGCTATTCTGATTAATAAACTGGGAAGATGTTGACAAGAAAAAAAGTCAGATTATACAGCATTGATTCTCTCTTTAATTAATCAAAACTTAGATTCATTTACTGGGTTTCTGCCAGTTAGTGGATCTAAAATTAAAGTAGGAAGATGAGGTTACTAAATGATTATCCCCCTCTATTCTGCAGCAGCGTGTTTTCTTTTAAGTCACTGGAAGGTCTAGCATGGGTCAGAGGTGCCTAGGGTATAGTAGGAGCAAGCTTTGACCAGACTTTATAATAGTTAGGGATTTTTAAATCTAATTTAAAGAGCATAGCAGCAAGCCTAAATTTCAGGTCTACAGAAGTTTAAGTGGAATGGCCACATCTTTTGACAATATACTAGATATAGACTGAACAGAGCATGGGTTAATGGGACTCTAAACTACCTTGCCTGGGCCACAATATTTTTATTTTATATAGTAGCTCACCACATTAATTTCTTTTCAACAGTTGTATCAAACTGTTAGACACATGTTGTACTTATGGTCAAGTAAGAGCCCCTTATGTTTCTAAATAATATTCTGTCAAATGAAATCTTGTGCATTGAAACTATTGATAGCTTGAACTCACATGCAGAATTTTATTATTAATATCTATTAAATATTATTCTGTGGTTTCATTCTGTAATTCCAATTTTATTTTTAGTTGATTATTTTTACGCTTAAAAGTAAAACAGCTATTTCAGTTAGAGTTGTGTCCATATACATTTGAAAGAGACCCTAAACATAGTGATTTAACTGAAGAAGAGCTCATTTGTAACATGAAACAAGTCTTGAGGTATGTACCCAGGGCTGGAGCTACAGTTCAAGGACATCATGAATGGCTCAACTTCCTGGATCACCAGCCTCAGCACATGACTTTCTTTCTTACAGTTATAAGATGAGGATATTTGTTTCTGTTTTCTTTATGTAATGCATTGTCATAAACTTGGCAGCTTAAAATAACACACATTTACGATTTCACAACTTCCATGGGTCAGTAGTCCTAGCACAGGTTGGCTGGGTCCTCTACTGAGATTCTCCTCATGCTAAAACCAAGATGTTAGCCCTACCTGTGTTCTCATCTAAACCTTGGGATCCTCTTCCATGCTCATTCAGGCTTTTGTCAAAACTCAGTTCCTTTTGGTTGTAGGACTGAGGTTTCCATTTTCTTGCTGGCTGTTGCCTGGGGATTGCTCTTAGCTCCTAGAGGCTGACCTGAGTTCTTACCCATGTGACCTTTTTACAGCATAGCAGCTTACCTCTTCAAGGTTAGAAAGAGTCTCTCTCTAGTTTGCTACAATGGAGTCTTATGGAAGGTAACCTAATCAAGGGAGTGACTATGCCATCATATTAATAGGTCCCACCGTTACTCAATAGGTATGACCCTAGTAGTTGAGCATCTTGGGAACACTAGAATTAGAATTCTGTCTGCCATATTACTTTCTGGGCAGGTTAAGTATTCTGGAAAGGTTAAGAGTAAAAGGTATGTAAAAACTGCATCTGCCTGCCCCACTTTTAAAGTTTAGAAATCAGATGAGATGAAGCACATTCAAAGTGGTATGGCCATAGATTAAAGTTCAGAAATCAATAGTTTCATCAGAAACCCCACTCAGTAGACTTGTATTTATATTTCATTAGTCGTAATTACCATTAGCACAAGGAAGCCAGGGAAATAAAATTTTAGCTGCCTATGCAGAAATCAGTGTTCTCTTAAAAAGGAAGAGGAGGTATTGCATATTGATAGCCAGGGTAAACATTGAAATGCCAAAGTAGAGAAAATACATTTGTTTAGTTTAGAAAACATGGAAATTAATAATGGAAAAAAAAGCACACAGAAATTCCTATATAGGATTAATCACTGCTAACATTGTCATATTTCTTAATTATATCATATTGTGTACAACTTAAAAAGTATATTATGAGCATTTCCATGGTAAACTATTTGTAAATATAATTTTTAATAACTGAATATCATATTATAAAGATGTTCATAATATCCCCTATTATTAACCCTCCTTTTCTTATAATGCATTTTTGGTTTTTACTATTTTAAATAATATCATGATGGGTATTTTTATATGTGAATTTTTTTATACATCTAATATTATTTGATTAAGGCTTATTCTTAGTAGATTTACTAGATCAAAGGGAATGGACATTTTTATGTACTTGTCACATATTTTCATCTAGATTTTCAAAAATGATGAGCTAATTTGTACTGACCAACATTGAACTGAAGTAGTTATCACACTGAGAACATTCTAAAATTCTAATTTCATCCCTCATGTCAGTTCCAATTCTTGGCTTCGGGTCTAACAAAAGCATGATAAGTATGCCTTTTATGACTGCATCTAATCTTTGGATAAAAATGAGGTTAGTTCTGGACAGAGGTTTGAGCCTTGTGCTACTTCCTGAGAAACTATTATTGTTTAATGTAATTAACTAATTAATAGTCTTCAGGCACAGTTTGAGCTCATACAAATCTAGCCATTTTACCTTGGAACCAATCCATAGTCACCTTGTCAGCAGGGACATTAAGGGGGGCATTATACTAAAGATCAGATGAGCAAAGCAGTCTCCTGATTGCTCAGTCTGAAATCTTCATTATGGAAGAAAATTGAAGTTGGTTTTTTGTGTTTAGGTCTCCTTTCTCCATGTTGTCTGTTAAACTTGTAGTGCTAGCCTGTCTCTTCAGTGACAATACTTCTGCTCTGAATAAACTCCAAAACTGTCTTTTTCAGCCTTTAGAATTTTCTTCAAGTTTGTCCTTAGATTTCATTTTAGCTTCCTGAGCCCATGCGGATGAGTTCAGACACCAATTGAGTCTGTTCTGCCTTTACGTCCCTCCTCCTTCTGTCTTTTGTACTTGTTATTTTAAAACTTGATTTTACCTGAGATGTTCTGTAGTTAAACTAGCTTCTTTTAGATGGGTTTCCTTTTTCTTCTTCGTTGGATTACTCATGACTATATAGTTAGAATTTCTGTTTCTGAGCTTCCTGTCTTTTTTTTTTTTCTAGACTCAATTTTGTGGACTGTTTCCCATCTGTAAGAATAACCTAGTTAGTTTTCCATTCATTCTTAGGTATTTTTATTTTTCGGTTTGGGGAATATTTCCAAATGTGCTGCTCCCTTCCTATTTCCTGAACTTCAAAGGTAAAATAAAGATATTAGAACTTCCTACACTATTCTTGGTTCAAAATTTATCACTGTTACTTTCTTTGTTCCACACCTTTGAATATGAATATTAAAATAGTGTATGCACTTTATAGGGAACTTAGAAAATGGTCACAGTTATAAAATATAAGATTAAAATTATTTATAATCAAACCACAAATTCATTTAACTGATAACATTTTTGTTCTGTTCATTATATAAGAAATAGGTGTGTATTTGTGTATTAAAAAAGAACTTCGTCTTATTCATTTTAAGCCATATTTGTCCTTAAAATGTCAGCCTATAAGATTGGCTCATTAATTATAGAGCTATAATTACATATACATAACAACTAAAGGCAAAACAGTAAAAATAAAAGGCACCCAGGATCTGTAAGAAAATCCATATTATCTTTTGAATAATGTTTTAGAATGCAAGAAAGCATGTAATAAATCATAAGTGGTTCTTAGCAACAAAATTAACATTTTTAAAGTTCACAGTTCAAGCAAAAACATCTTTTCTCTGGCAAAGGTATTGTCCTTTTGAATCTATTTGAATCAGAATTCCGTAAAAACAACCACGGGGAGGTGGAGAGAGATAGCATGGGGAGAAATGCCAGATATAGGTGAAGGGGAGGAAGGCAGCAAATCACACTGCCATGTGTGTACCTATGCAACAATGTTGCATGTTCTTCACATGTACCCCAAAACCTGAAATGCAATACAAAAAAATAAATAAATTTAAAAAATAATTAAAAAAAAAAAAGATTGAAACTGAGGGAGTTCCTTTTTTTTTTTTTTTCCCCCCTGAGGTAGATTCTTGCTCTGTTGTTTAGGCTGGAGTGCAGTGGTGTGATCTCAGCTCACTGCAACGTCCGCCTCCTGGGTTCAAGTGATTCTCATGTCTCAGCCTCCTGAGTAGCTGAGATGACAGGTACATGCCACCATGCCCAGCTAATTTTTAAATTTTTCATAGAGACAGGGTTTTAACATGTTGGAACTCCTGACCTCAAGTGATCTGCCCACTTCAGCCTCCCAAAGTGCTGGGATGACAGGTGTGAGCCACCACACCTTACCAGTTCTTAAACGATAAGAAATATATTTTATTTTATTTTATTTATTTATTTTTCTCTCAAATTTATTGAGCAACTACTTTATACATTTCCGATGAGGGGTGCCTTTCTTCGGGTCATTTATGTTTCAACTTTACTTTCCTCACCTTGCCTTCTTGCATATCCAGTATAATAGCCTACAATTGAGGCTATTACACTGTGTGTGTTATTCTGTATATGTTAAGGTACTCAGATGCTGCTTATTCTGTATGTGATAAGGTACTCAGATGCCACTAGATTTTATCTATTTGATAATGTGTAACTTTATGGAAAAGTATTTTTTATTTCTTTTTAAAATTACACATTGCTTCTATCTACCTAAAATGTAAATGCATACATCTACATTGGTATAGATGTACAACTGTCCATATAGTGATACAGCAAATACAGCTGAGGTTTTCCAGATTCAAAATCATTGAGCCATGCCAGATTTGAGTCCCCCCTCCCAACCATTCCTCTTCCTCTCCTGCTACAAGTTGTCCCAGTACAAGTTGCCACTCCTACATACTGTGTCTCTCAAGTCACTGTAACTGACCAGTAGTGTCCACATTACCCAAGTGTGTCCACTTGTGGTACCACTGTTTCTGGGACTTGGAGTTGTTCTAGTCTTGAATATGAACATGTGCCTGAAGCTACAGTCATCAAGTCCTTCCTCAGGATTTCTCTAGCAGAGGTTGAGGGTAGGAAGCCTTTTCCCTTTAATGGCAAAACTATAAGCATATGAACCCAGAAGCTCTGAGCTGCTTTATTTGCAAAAACCTGAGGACAGAAGAAAAAAATTAAGCTGACCTGATGGTATTTGAGAGACTGATTCTATTTTCTAAAGTTCCTAGAATAGCCTGAGTCTTTCAGCAATTTTGTCACTCCCAGGAGCTACCCTCAAAATGGCCTAGAAGATTCAATGGGTTTCTGATTTTTGCAACCAATAACTTATGGCTAATCAAGTTGTTAGAGTGCACTTGCTGTAGATAATGATTGCTTAACAAATGCCTTATATTTAAACTCTCAATTTGAGAAATCTTTCCCATTAAGGAAGCATTATTCTCAGCTCTCCCACAAGTTTAACTACATTACTCAAGAGCTTGAGATGTCTCAAGGGTCACCTTCAATTCTGTTTGGGAAAAGGGAGCATATAAATGATCTCCCTTCACAGCTGGTGAAACTGATCCCAGAGAGAGGGCGTGATCTGCCCATAGTGACCAAGATAGTTTGTAGCAACATCAAGGTGAAGACTCAAGTCTCCTAATTACCTGTCTTAAGCTGTCCTAAGTATAAAGGGATTCAGTATAATGGATATCGGCCTAGAGAAGTCACAATTTCTTTCATTCATTTTAAATTGGAATCAGCTTATTTTTCTTTCCCTTTTACAGAACAGTTCTTTCATAAATTATGTCTGAGCAGTACATGCCAACAGGCTCTTTGATAGCTGCTGGCAAGATAGACACTCCAAGTGTGTGTCACTTCTGCTCTCAAGAACTTTATTATCTAGAGAGAAAGTAAATTTTAAAAAGTAATTGTACATGTATGTGACAATAGATACCATAAGGGATGGTTAGGAACCACCTAGGAGATGCAGCCAACCTAGCTGGGGTTCTGGATTGGGGAACATTGGTCTATCAGAGAGCATAATTCCTTTCATAACCAATCAGATCAACTGTTTCCAACTTTGCATTATATCATCTACTCTGTTAAAATCATATTTTCAAAATCACCTGTATTTCATTTTGGGCTAGTCTCAGGAAAAATAGAGAAAGGTAAAAATGGGGGTAGGACTAAGTAGGTGAGGGTATAAAAAACACACAGGGTAATACCAAATAGGTTAATGAATGTCTTTATCCACAAACCCCTCTACCCGCAACCACTCCCACATATACCACCACTATTTCCAGATTAGTGGTTGCTGAACTGTGTGAAGAGGAACACTAGCCCTCTGAGATACAGCGTTAGGTAAGAGTTCTGTAGTCAGGTAAGTTTATGACTACTGTACAATCGTTCCCTTCTTTGAGATGGGAGGGAGAAAGAGAAAGCCTGTCCTCCCATCCCAACTTGAATCTGCCTTTTTCCCATTCACACATGATTGATACACATCTTTCCCCTCTGGTCCCAGTCCTTTTAAGTCACTTCAGTTCCTCTCATGCCTTCCAACCCAGAATGAGAAACTGCTTTTCTGTTCAATATAGAAAGGTTGAACACATGGCACATTCCGTGATCTTCTAAAAGACTCTGAGAAACCCTATGAATAAGAAGCACTTCTGAAATATTTTTAACTTAACATCTAAAATCATTTAACCATATGATGCCTTTTTCCACATATCATCCTATGGAACTTCAGAACACGCTTTGAAACATCTTACTCTGAAGAAAAAGTTTGTTTGCCCCCCAACAGTCTCATATATGACTTAACAATAATATTTGGTCAGTGTTATATTGTTTTCCAAGTGTTTTCTTTTCAGTGCCTATTGCATGCCTATTGCTAAGTTCTTTCATATATCTCCTCTCACTTTATACACATCCTCAATAACATTATGAAGTTGGCATTATTTTCATCGTAGATTATAGGTAAAGAAACTGAGGCTGAGAGAGAGGTTATTAACGGTGACTTCCTGGAGGTTACACAAGTGGCAGTTGACAGAGCTGGAATAGTTTTGAGCCTTTCTATGACACTTTTTCCCTTCACATTAAATAAATAGAGACAAATAATAAAAATTCAAGATACCAGAAAATTCTGAAGCTAGAGGATATACCTGAACTTTATCCAAAAGTTCAAAGCAGAATGTGAATCAGTTAGAGGTTAGCAGCTAAATACTTTCAAAAAAAGTTATGTTTGTTCTGGAGGGGCAGGGGATCTATAGACAGAGATGGGAATAAGACTGACTCAAGCAAAGAACACATTGAGGGAGGGGTTTATGGTCCAGTTCATTTGGAATCTAGCTAAGGGATGTCGGTAGAGATAAAACAGGAGAGTTCAGTTGTAGCCGTGTTGGTCGGCTGCCAGTTTTGCGGTCTGGACTTATTCTGAGTAGGCAATGTGAGCAAAGAAAGTATTTTTTGGATGACATATGAGTATAGCTACACTTTAATTGGAGTAGTTAAGAGACAATCTGGAAGGAATATGGAGGATGATTGCAATGCGAAGAACCTAGAAGCATGTAATCAGAGAGGAGCCTACACAGGACATGAACTGGGGTAAAATGTTACAGTGACTGTGAGACGAGAGCATGTCATGTCCATCATCACCTCTATGCAGAAGTTGAAGAGTCCTGGACTAACAAGACAATAACATGACTGACTGCACTGCAAATCAAAGCAAAAAGTATAAGGCCTTTGATGGATAGCGCTGGTCCACAGAAAGTGCTCAATGATTGTTTGCTGAATAATAAATCATTTTATCCAGTTACAAGATATTTCAAATACTGCAGAAGAACGGCAAATTGATGTATCTCCTCTTTTTTATTTTCAATTACAAGTTTGTGGAATGAGGAAAAATAATGTTTTATTCCATATCTGAAAGTAGAAAATTATGTGTCATATGCTAAGTGCTGCCTCAGGGAGGTTGCCCAGGCTAAGAATGAGTTGTTATCTGACTGTGGAATTTAGTAGTTACACATTAGGAATTTGCAAGTGTTGGGTAGATAGGTTCTATGGGTGAGAATAGCATTTTGGTAGTTAGCTAGTATCATTGACACTCCACATACAAAAAGTGATTAAAATATTAATTTCATTAGCTTTATCAACACATTTATTTTTACACATAGTTCTTGTCCTTATTTGTTTTCACCCAAGCTAACATTATTCTAACAATGCTGGCAAGAATAATTTCATTTTATGCTATCAGAAGAAGCAAGAGCGTCAAAACTCTCTACTGTAAGAGTTAAGGGATAGAACATAAGAATCATTTATAAGAAAAATAACTCTCTAGTGTGAGAGAGAAATGAATTTGTTAAGCTAGAATTGGCTCTCAGCCATGACAGTTCTTAAGAGAGGAAGATGATGTTAAAATAATTATATGTACTATATAGTCATAAAAAAATATTACTCAACTTCTACTTTTGCCCCTAGTAAAATATTTCTGAGCTTCATAATTCTGCCAGATGGGTATTATCTCTGCCTTATAGGTAAGACCAAAGAAAATTAAATATTTTGCCTAAGTACATTTAATTATTAAATAGCAGACGTTGCCTGAAATCACTTTTAGGGCATCTTCCCAACTTTAAAAAGAATTCTTTTTAAAAGAACAAAATCAAGACTCCAACCTGTGTCTGCTTTACTGCAAAGCCTACATGAATTCAGCTCAACTTTTATAAACTGATTCATTCAGTCTTCTTTTCATTTCTCCTAGAAAGAATGGTGTCAGATAATAACTGGAAAGCAAAATAAGCACAGGCAGTTGGACCTGTAAAGTAAAATTTCTTATGAACATGTTTTCTTTGTTACTTTCTGCAGAAATCACCCACATCTACAATTATCTTCAGTGGAAGCTGACCTTAATCACTCTTCGAAAGTACTTGTTCATCCATGTATTCAGTCAGTCATTCACTTGGTCTGTATGTCTTCTGGGTGCCTGCTGTTTTCAGGCACTGTGCTAGACACCAGGATGGGGCAGTGAAGCTCCTGAAAGCTCCCAGTCCAGTGGAGGATACACAAAGCATTACATATTGAGCCATGATAAGTGCCAGAATGGAGGGATTCCTGCTCAGCCTGTGGGAGTCAGGGAAGATTTCCCATAGGAGGTGATCACTGAAGAATAACCTGAAGGAAGGAGACAGGAGATTGTATTTATTGGAGGACCATCTATGTAATGTTTAGGTGTTTCGTCTGTGTTTGTCATTTAACTCTAATAAGATCTCATGAAACATACGGATGATTGGCCTCATTTTTAAATTAAAGAGCAGAGGCTGAGGCTTTTCACTTGTCCTTCCTTTAACAATAAGTGGCAAAACCAAGTTTTAAAGCTTGACTCCAACATGCTTTCTTTTTCCATTTTATCCTGCTGTTTCCTGGTACAACAGTCTTCCAGTCTCAGTCCTCAGCCTTGCCACACAGGGTGCCGGAATAAAAGCAGTAAATTATCATAAAAGTAAATTGTGAAACGCATAATTTCTGCCATTTCTACCATTGGTAGTACTCAATAAATAACACCTTGAATTGAATAAGTCCAGCAAAACACTGTGGCTAAGTAGTTTATCCTATATGTGTCTCAGTCTCCTCATCTGTAAAATAGGCTTAATAGTTTATTCACCTCTAAGGGTATAGTAAGGGTTAAATGAGATTATGTATGTAACATACATGGCATAGTGCCAAAATGTTCAATAATAAGTATTCGATAATTGTTAGCAATCATTACAATTAATATTTTGTGTCTGGTGGGCCATTTATCTTTTTAAGCTGATTAATGAGAAAGTATTTTAACTAAAGGCTGCTGTTTTTCATGAATGGGGTTTGTTAAGTCTGGCTAAACAATAGTCTTTATGCTTATCTTTATTCTTTCTTTTCAAGACTGATTATTGGGTACTCTAGCACTGTTTCAGTAAAAGACTCACAGTGAGAACAATTAAACACTTATTGAATGAAAAACAAATTGTTGATATAGGCAATATCTATGAACCTCCTGGTTCTTAATGTCCATTAGTGGTAAGTCATACATTATATATTGGATTTGGAAAATGTATCTCAGGAATAGGAAATATCAAAAAGACCCAGGCACTGTGTCTGCCCAGTATTAAAGTTACGGGGTCTGGTGCAGAAAAATCAAAGATGTTGAATCCAGATTATTTTCAGGGGCCAGGAATTTAACAGAAATGCACATTTAAAGACATTTACACATTACAAATAACTGTAAATTGATCAATTAATAACTGTGGGCCACATGTAACACATTGTGAACTGTTTTTTCATAGCTTTTGCAATTTAGAAAGAAGCAGTAGCCAAAAACTTAGAAAACCTGGATCCTCATTCCTCCAACAAACATTTGTAAGGAGCAGTGGGTTAAGTGCAGGGGCTCTCTTCTTGAGTCGGGCTTTGCTATTAGACAGTTGTGGAACTGTCAGGATCATATTATGAGTGTCTGAAGAAGGGCTACAAAACCAACTACCAAAAGTTTGACTTGCTGGGTGTGTGACCCTAGGAAAAGTTGTTTACTCTCTCTGTAGCTCAGTTTCCTCACCTGGATTTTTGTGAGTACGAAACTTAGTACCAGTAAAACACTTACATCTACCAGGCTTATAATAAGTTACGCATAAACATCAGCTATTTTTGGTAATATTGTTTAGACACCTCGTAAGCATTTGGCATTGTGCTGGGATCTAGGAACACAAATATAATAAGAGATAATCCTTGTCTCTAAGGACACAGACAACAGGCAGTTCGGATGTAGTGGTGTCAATGGAGGTGGGTACAAAGTACCAGGTAACACAAAAGATAATATTCCATGGTGCTAAGAGAAGGCTGCTTAGAAGAGATATTTCCAAAAACAAGGAGGGATGCAGGCAGCCTGAGCTAGGAGGAGAGGTACATGTTCCCTGTGAGGTTCAGTAGCCTGTGTGACGCTAGGCAGATCACTTTCCCTCTCTTTGCCCCAATTTCTTGATGTGTCAAAGAAAACAGGGTGAATTAGTGACACCTAAGTTCCCTTCCTCCTTAATATTTGGTGATTCTCTGTGAGCTTGGGGATGCTTCATGCCAGAAACAGAGCACCAGAGGTGACTAGGGTGGTGGGAGGGAGATCTCTAGGTACATGAGCAGGGAGACTTAGAAGGTTTAAGGCCCTAGAGGTACAGAAAGGAGTCAAGGAAGATTTGAAATATACTTTGACATCTAAAGAATAAAGGACAGAGGCTGAGGTAAGGCCATGGTGGGGATAAGGGAGGCATTTTCAGAGAGACACAATCTTTGGAGCTGCCTTTGTGAACTCTTCTCTTTTCTATACCCTGTTTCTCCATGCTCACAATGTGATTCTTTCCTGTGTTAAAAGAAGTGACCGTGTGGCTCAATCTGCCCTTCGCAATGCCTGTTAGAGCAAACTCTGGTAACTTTCATACAGTAGTGCATCATTGAGACCTGGTTTCTCTGTGTCACACACACCATGTATACCTTCTCTTCATGGAGATACCATGACAAAGGGCAAAACTGTGGACTTTGGATTCAAATAGACATTGGCTTGGGCGCTAGGAAAATGTAGGCCACAGACTCTAAGAAGACAACAAGGAGAAGATAAAGAGAAAATACAGACTCCAGGTTCTGACCCTTGCAATCCCTGAGACCTTGCACACATCATTTAGCTGGTCTGAGCTTCACTTTCGTCATCTGTTAAAGGAGGGCAGTAGCTCCCACCTCATTGTTATTGCGGTGATTAAGTGAAATGCCACATTCTGAGAATAATGTCTGAAACATAAGGTCAGTTTTGGGGAGCCCCGGTAGAAGCTTATGATTGCAGTGGGGGAAAGCATGTACCCAAAGGAATAGGAGGTTGATATAGGGTATGAGGGAGGACAGAAGTGCTTAATAGACAAAAATATAGGTGTCCACTAGCACCTGTGTTAGGTATTAATGAAGACGAGTAGAAAGCTAGCAAAATCTTTGCCACTTATGTGCCCAATAAACGAGTGCTAATTCTTCTTAGAGAAAGGATTTTTAAACCCATTTTGTGTAATGCTTTTTTACAGTGGTGTTATCCAGCAGGCCGCCTGCTCTAATTAAAATTTCATAGGGCTGAGGAATTTAGTGCCCTAACCTTGGAGTCTCGGGTACAGTTGGTGTTTTGTTTGAGGTTGATGTATTTGGAAAGATTATGGGAAGATGAATTTTTGCCAGCTTCTAACTAGGCAGATGTAAACATTTTCTGCTAGATTTTTTTTTTCTTTTGGCTCTCTGGGGCTGGGGGTCAAAGATTAAATACTTTGCCACAAGACAGATGTTCTGAAAAGCTAATTTAAAAACTGACAAGTACCCACGACCTCTAATGATTAGTTGTATGTGCCTTCCTCCACTGAAAGATCAGAATCACTGTGGTTTAGAATGATAATATTAAATTATGTTTCCAAAGTTCACAACTGGAATAAAAAGAACAGTGTCTTTAAAGACATTCTTAATTGTATGAGCATGTCTCACAATAGGCTGCACATTTTAAGCTGAGAATCTTTTTAAAAAGTTATGAATAGCTTTTTCTTTTAAATTAAATTTTGTTTTAATTTCAACTTTTAGATACAGGGGTACATGTGTAGATTTGTTACATGGACATATTGTGTGAGGCAGTGGTTAGGAGTATGGGACTCATCACAGTATCTAACGGATTTTTGTTTTTTTTAATGCTCATGCTGGGGCCCCATGTCAGACCAATTAGATTAATGTCTGGAAGGAGGGACCTGGTAGCATATTTGTTTTAATGCTATAAGGGATATGAATATACAGCTAGAATCGAGAAGGTATAATTTATAAATAATGTTCTAGGATTTATTTTAATTCTGGGAGACATTGTAATGTTATGTGTCGGGAGTAGGATGGGAACTGGAATTGGGATAGTCTTGGTTGAAATGACAGATTGGCTAAGATTATGTTATGCTCTGGATAAGTGACTTAAGCTTTTTCCTAGCTCCCTTACCTTTAAAATATGACTATTAACTGTCCATAGATGTATGTGAATATTGAATGTGAGCATTATTTCATAAATAAAGCACCTGCTTAATTAACTCCATTTGTTTTTAGTAAAATTCTTTGTTAGGAATTTTAAGCAGGTTTCTGAGACTTGCTTATCAGTATAAACAAAAGATTCTGAGCAGTGGCATTAAAAAGAACATGCATCACCTTAAAGCATTCAGCACAATACACCATCTTGTCATACTGCAGATATAGAAATAAATCGCAGTGAGATTCAGTCCTAACGTACATGTCCTGGAAGTCACAGACTATATACATTTCCTTTCAGCAATAGATGCTCCTGGAGATGTTGAGACTACTCCCTATAATAAATGCAAATAAAAATTTCCATGTAGTGTTTTTCACTTGAGCCACCAACTCTATGTCTCTACAATCACCCAGAAAATGTGGGCCTGACTGTCTATTTGGATGCCAAGTAGCTCAATCAATTATATTACAATCTAATTACCCAAAGGGTCTGAACCTGCGGTTCTGTCAGGCAGGATCTGATTATCCATGCTGACCTTGGGTTAAGGGGGAGAGAGAGGTTTTATATTGTTTTCTATTGTTATTTCTTCTCCTAGTATAGGCCCTTTGGCTGTGAACTCAATGGTGTATAGAAAGTTAGAAAGAGCAGACGTGGTTGGAAGTATACCAGTGATAAAATCAGCTTTGCTGATACCTAGTTGCGTGCTCCTGCCTTGCGTCCTGGAACCAGGTGCTCTGCTCATTCTGCTCCTTTTTTTATTCTGGGAAATATTTTGGGGGAGGTGAGATAAGGTTTGGCTTCAAGTTTGTGCTTTAAACAGTATACATCTTGCAGTATAGATATAACACATGGTAAATACCTGTATTTATTATTCTCCCTGAGCTCACAGCTGGCCATCCCAATTACTAGGGGGTGACTTGGGGTGAGTCACTTTCCCATTCTGAACCTCAGGATTCTCCACTGCAAAATGAAGGAATGGAAAACACCCATTGTATTCTTCTGATGATTATGATATGAGGGGAATATACAGATAGCATTTATTGAGTGTATACTGTATGCCCTTCACTGTTCTACAATCAGTTCTGAAGTAAATTTTTAATTCTCTTACAGATGAGAAAACTGAGGTATGAAGTGGTTAAAATAAGTTTCCTGAGGTCATCCAACCAGAAAGCAGGGAAATGAGATGAGGGTGTGTCTCCAGGCCTGTAATCTAAACACTATACCCCTTGTCTTTTTGTAGTGTGCTTGTGGTAAATATAGTGGAAAGCATTTGTGGTTCCTTCTCGCTTTCTCTTAGAATTTCTAATGTGAAATAGGTACCCCACAACAGCCAGCACCTTGGTACATATGATAGGTATTCACTAAATACTTACTGATAGGTTGCTAAAGTACTGAGGATCGGTACCCTCTTGTCTAGTAATGGACTTTTATAGTATTGTGGTTATTGACATTTCACCTGCAAAAACCCTCAATGGCTCTACTTGGCAAGTTTAGTATTCAAGGCTCTACAGGGATCTGGCACCCAGGTGCCCTTTCCAACCTTTTTATGCTTTTGCTATTTACATAAACCCAGCTAGTGGGTAAGCTCAGTCAGGAATGAGTATCATCTTTATATGTGTATGCCTAGTACTTAGTGGGAATCTAAATACTCTTAATTGGATGAATGAACCTGACTCAGTCACCATGAACTGCTACTCTTCGTATATGCAGTCTAAGCCTGTTTCCTTTCTCTAGAGCCCATCCTTCATGGTCTGCTCTCCTAGGCCTAATACCATCTAGACTTTACTTGGTGTGTTAAAACTCACAATTTAAACAGCATCATCTTATACTTTTACAAAATGACCCTGCTAAGTTGCCACTAATTTGTGCTTAGATCTTAGTTCTTCTTCTCATAATGATAAAGGATTTTCTTTGATTTTTCCATACTAGCATTGAATTCTCCTCATTAGTAGATTTTGCCAATTTGCCAATTAATGAGGGAAAACCCTATTTAACTGGCATGTTAATATATGAGTAGAGGTTTAAAAAATACTACTGGCAAATCTAACTTTCATCATATATGAAGAAGGGCCCTTTCTAATGTTTAAATGTTTTTTTTTTCTGTCATATAAATATGTTTTTATTATAATGTATGGAAGAGAAAGAAACTAGCATCTATTTAACACTTACTGGGTCTAACACTAAAGAACTAACTTTTATTTGTGATTGTTCCTGATTTTTTGAACAATCTGGAAAAGGAGTGCAGCTTAGCAAAAGTTGGGCTTTGATGTCAGAAAGACCCACTATAAACTCTGGCCTCCCAACCTCCTTGCTGTGTGATCCTGCTGAAGCCTCTTAACCCCTTACAGATAAGCTTTCTTGTCTATAAACATATATGGCAATATCTCACGTTTGGTATTCGGGGTAGAATTTTGTTGCCTCCTTCTCCTACACACAAGCAATAGTCAAATGGGAATCAAAGTATTGGCTTATGAGTGGCCAGACAAGTACCGTAAAACCATCCAAATAGGGCTTCTTTAATGACATGTGGCTTAAGGCAAAGACCTGGAAGGCTGGGCGAGGTGACCCATTTTTACCTTCCTGAATGGGAGAGAGTAGGGGACCATTCACTGGACAGGCCTCCACTCAGTCACATAGCAAGTGGCAGGGCTCCAGAGAAAAGTGTTGAGCTGGGTCTGTTCCAAAGAGCAAGGCCTTGCCTAGGTCACTGGTTGCCTGGGAACAGGGAGCTCAAGTGTAACCCTTGGACATGACACTAGGAAGAAGAAGAGTGGCAGAAGGCATGCTAAGCACAGGCAATGACTTTAAGGTGCAGGAAGTTGCCCAACAGGCGATGGGGCAGAAGTATTGCTCTTCTCTCAGGACTAGATTCTATGGAGTGAAGAAGATACTTGAGCTGAAGGAAGAAATGCCATCCCCAACCCTACCCCAACAATAGCAACAAATCATAAGGACAAAAAACTAATTTTTATCTTACAGGGTTTTAAATGAGATTAAATAAGATTACTTATTTACTATTGAAGTCCCTAGCAAGTTCACACTGTGAAAGCACTAATGTCTGCTACACTCTGTCAAGGGAAGCAAATTTTTATTAGGTAAGTATTATCATCAAGACCATTTTACAGTTGAGGAAAGGGAGGCTTAGAGAAATGAAGACTGGTCTGGTAAAAAGCAACAACAATAATTTAATAAGCAAAAAGGCAACCATGACTTTACCTTGTGTTTTGGATTTAGGAACCCTAGGAAGCATTTTCTTTAAGGCTCTCTACAGTTAAATAATCAGGCTATTTGTCTGCAACTCCAAAGTTACCTTAAGCTTTCATAGCTGGTCAACTCAGTGTCAGGCTTGAAGGATGGAGAACCTGCTAATGAACATTTACAACTAAGGTCATTAGTCATGGATGCCATTTGGAAATCAACACTACTTCTTATATTTTCCAAGTAATATGACTTCATTCGATGATCTCAAAATATATCAACAACTTTGACATACCTTCAAAACTGAGGGATAAGTACTTCCACTTCAGATTGGACAACAAGGTTCTGTAGTAAAACAGTTTAACAATGAGAAAGTCTTGTTTCTTTACATTAAATATGAAGAAATATATCAGATAAGTTCTACAAATTGTGATTAGAAACAATCAAATTTAACTTTACTAGAGATCTTCATTTAACCACTTTTTACCTAAGCAAAGATACTTATTTTAGTATACTGGTAGCATATATTCTGTATTTCTCAGGTTCCTAACCAGCAGGAAAAAAAATCATTTTTACTTATACTACTGATATATTTTAGATTCAAATGCTTGATCCATATGTTTTCCAAATTCAAGTTTCGTTTTTGAAACTAAACTTATATTTCCAATTTTACTTTTTTCTTTGAAAAGTTATATCCATCTGGAATGTCTAGGTAATTTCAGGGTTTATTTGGGGTAAAACCCCCAAATTTTGGCAGGTTAAAATAACAAGGTCATCATTCTCATGCACATGACACAGCATGGGCTGGTTAGGATACTTACCTCTCCTTGATTCTCACTCACAGACCTTACACGAAAGAGTTTGCATTGCTGTGCTTGCACAAGAAGACACAGAGAGAAAAAACATGGGAAATTGAGCACTGGCTCTTATTGCTTCTGTATGAAAGTGACACACATTACTTATCACATTTTGATGGCCAGAAAGTCACTTGTCCAAGCCTAAGTTCAAAGAGGTCAGAACAGAGCACTTTTCCCCATTTAACTGGAGGACAGAGACCCAAAAGTATTTGTGAAACCATTAAGGAATGCAATAAAAGATGTCTTGTCATTCTTATTTTAAATCAAGGTCACAAAAATAGTATGTAGCAGAAGGCAATTATACATCTAACTCAGATTAAAGGCTTATGTTTCTTCAACAATATTATCGTTTGAGTACGTGACAATGTGAAAGTAAGAAAATTGCCTTCTAACTGAAATTTAACCTACTAAATAAATTCACCAAACCCCATTCCTCTTATATGACACAGCAAAATAAATAAATACTTCTTTTGTGAGGAACCAAAAAGTAAAGTTCTTTGAAGGAACAAGTAAGAGTGAGGGGAACAGGAGGGGATGTACATGTCACATATAGGAGGCAATATTTAAGTGAATTATCACATATAAGTCTCTGCTCTAGCATTATTTCAGAGTACTGAATAAGAAAAGCTGTTTTATTTTTTCCCTCATAGGAAAATATAAACATTGATGAAGCCTCCAGATGCCTGGTGAAACACATACTTGCAAATGAGTGTGACCTAATGGAGTCTATTGAGCCGGACGTCGTGAAGCCTCATCTCACATCAGCCAAGGTTGCCAGCTGCTCTGGCTGTGCCAAATCCTAGTAGGCGCCTTTTCTGGTGTCTGATAGGAATGACATCATCATCCCATGAATTGTGCCTGTAACTTTTTGAGTAAACGTCAGGATAGAGAAACCACATGTGGCAAGCCAGAGATCTATGCCTCTACCTTTTCAATGAGAGAGAATTAGCAAATGTTCTCTTTATGCTTTCCTCCTCGTCATCACAGTGTTTACAAGCTTTCAAAAGTATTTAGTGTGTTACAAACTTCTGTCATGTAGCTGACCAAAATTCTGCAGGGCTGCAGTCAGCACTGTTATTTGCCTGTTTTAATCAGCAAAGGCCTCAGGTCTTAAAATGAAAGGGCAGAAGAGCAAACTAGCTGTCAAGTTAAGCATTGGCTTTCGCCTTTCCCTGGTGTCTTTGTCCAGATTTCAATATATTTTCTGATGGTCTGACAAGCCTATTAAATAAATGTGTTATTTTGTACCAAGATGACCTCCATACTTGGCAGACCTAAGAGTTGCCTTGGAGTTATGAACACAGGTGCGCGATATGTTCCTTGTCTTAACTG
Source organism: Cebus imitator (assembly GCF_001604975.1). Taxonomy (NCBI): domain Eukaryota; kingdom Metazoa; phylum Chordata; class Mammalia; order Primates; family Cebidae; genus Cebus; species Cebus imitator. Next base: position 574,721 of record NW_016107864.1, read on the forward strand.
TCACTTGCCATGACCTGAATGTTCGCTTAATGAAAATTGTATGAAAACACGTGCCTTCGTATGTGCCTTGCTGTTAGCTTTCTCTGACTCAGATGTGGGGTTCTTCTATACATGTAATATATATATTATATATATATATTTCACAAGCGAACAATAAAACATTAAAAGTTGCTGTTTCCCTATTTATGAAAGTGCTTTAAGTTTCTTACTATTGTGAAGGGTATTTTTTTTTTTTGACAAAGTAAACAAGGTTCTCAAGATCCGTTTCTAAAATCTTATTTAAAGAAGGAGATCAGAAATGTATGCTTAAATAAACTGCTGGGCACTATTAAAACTGGGATGTGTCTATGCCATCTGCATTTACTGTTCATATTCACATATAGGCCAGAGAGTATACAGTGTATATACATTTCTTTTGGTTAATCAGAGGAATATGTCCTCATACATTCTGATCAAAAAAGGTGCCAGATTAATCAACATAAAAAGAAACAACAAAACGTGCATTGTGACACCTTGCTTTACACAATGGCTGTGGTGCTGATATATGCAGGTAGCTATTATTTTTTAATGTCATTATTTTATATCAATTTTTGTAATACACTGACAGGAGTCATTTTTTTTTGTTTGTTTGTTTTTTGAGATGGAGTCTTGCTCTGTTACCCAGGCTGGAGTGCAGTGGCATGATCTCGGCTGACTGAAACCTCCGCCTCCTGTGTTCAAGCAGTTATCCTGCCTCAGCCTCCCAAGTAGCTGGGACTACAGGCACCTGCCACCATGCCCAGCTAATTTTTGTATTTTTAGTAGAGATGGGGTTTCACCCTGTTGTCCAAGATGGTCTCAATCTCTTGACTTCGTGATCTGCCTACCTAGGCCTCTCAAAGTGCTGGGATTACAGGCGTGAGCCACTGCGCCCAGTGCAAGAGTCATATCTTTTGTAAAGGATGTGTTTTGATGTCCTACCCATATTCTTGTGACATTCAGTGTTTCCTTAAGCACCGACCTTGTGGCATCCTCTTGTAAATGTTTGTGATCCTTTCCCCGAGGGCAGTCTCTGGCCTTGGGAGCAGTTTTCCCGTGAGGCAGGATGGCATCCCAGAAGTACCAGGAAGTTCATGTCTCTAGGAGAAGCTCTGAAGTACTGCTAGCAAGGATTGGGGACTAAATACCCTAGCTTCCTTGTCTCTCAGGAAGGACAATTCCAAGACATGCTCTGTGCAGCCTCTCGGAGGTCCCTAGTGGGATTAAGCTCCTGGTTCCCACAGGTATCCTTCTCAGTTGACTCACTATTTATTGACTTCTTTTCCTTCCCTCACTTCTCCATTTTCCTCTACTGGTGCTTCTTGGCTTCACTTCCTAAATAAACTACTTTCACAGAAATCCTTGTCTCAGGGTCTCCTTATGAGGTAGCCCAACCTAAATTATTTGGCACAGAGATGGACCTTCAAAACAGATCCTTAGTATCAGCTTTCTGAATTGAATCATTCACCTTTCAGGTGATAGCAGGGACTCTTGCTGGTGGACAATGGAGTAGAGCTAATCTCTGGCAAGGTGTAGTGCCATACTTACAAAGGTTGTCATCAGGTACATAGAATATAGATGGAGGGAAATGCAGTTACTTGTGTGTTTGAAAGATATGAGGTTGTGGAGTTAATGGCCATAGGAAGGCTGCATTAAAAACATGGGCTCAGATCAACCAACATTTAATTTGGATGCGATGTGAAAACTAAACAGCTCCAAGCAACAATCACAATGACTCTCATTTCCTTCAGCTACGAGATAGACTGTGCTGAAAATTATGCCAAAGATTTGATTTTAAGAGACGCAGAGTTGTAAAAGATGCCAAGTTGACAGAGCTACCAAGTTTTCTCTACTAAAGTCAAGACCCTCATAGGAAAGTAGCAGGATTCTGAGATAAAGGATGAGATATGTGGGTACATATCCCTAAGAGTTTTGAACCCACAAATTCTTCTGAAACTCTGACCTAGAAAAAGAGGGCTTTTACTCTTTTCAGTGGGAGAACAGTTAATTGCTACATAAAAGCCCCGCCTCAGTAGGAAGTTTTAAGGTGAGGGTTGCCCATAGTAAGTTCTGCCCCCATTTCCCCTCATTGCTTCTGGACAAATAGCTATGGCTAAGTCTCAGCATGATTTGAGTGGAAAAGGATGATCTGTGTTGCAGGATGAAACGAATTATTCATCAGATGAACTACAGAATCTGGCTAGTAAATATTAGGAGTAATAGAGAACATTCCAAAGAATTGGTCTTGAGATACTGAGATAGTGGCTCATGGAGATAAGGCCAGTTAATAGATACTATATTTATATGAGGGAATGTTTTCATGAGTAAATTTTTTAACATTCTAGCAAGTCTACCTGGTGTTGATCCTGATATGCTATTAGAATGGCTTGGTTCCTTGAAGCTCAAAAATGATACCAGCCTGAAATAAATGGTGTAGACATGCCAGAACTACATTGGCAAAATACTGGAGAAGAGATCCATGATCTCATAGAATTGGGAATGTTAGAATATACTTATTTTGAAAGGCTGGAGAACCTGCTGGCTGATCATGTTCTCCAGGAAAACCTAGAAGACAATCACTTTACTAAAGCAGGAAGCGTTCCCGAAAGAGGGATACCAGCATCAATGAGAAGCTCAGGAGTGACTGCCTCTATTGACCAGGCTTGAGATTATAGAGATGTTGCTGTGTTTTTATGGGAATGTTTTCCTCCATGGTTAAGGGTCATTATGTGGTAGGCTATTAAATGGTGCTAATATATTTGATTCTGTGTCTTAGACAGCTAGGACCAAAAGATGGAAGTAGGAGTACAGCTTCTCACTTTTAATCATCCACCTAAGAAAATGAGTTTCTCCTTGCCTCAACTTGAGGTTGTCCATAATTAGAGATCTTAATACTTCTACCAGAAAACACAGTAAGGGTCACAATAAATCTTTAGCTTCAGCTGCGGTCTGATTATTTTTGGCTCCTCAGGCCTATAGACCAGCAGTTAGAGAAAGTAGTTACTATACAGACAAGGGTTATTCACCGTAATGATCAAAAGGAAATGGGCTTGCTACTACATAGCGGAGCAGAAAGTAGTGTGTCAGGAACTCATGGGATTCACTGCATTGCCGCTTGATGCCCCCATGCCTGGTGATATCTGAAAGGGCAGTTGCAGCAGCAACATCTTGATAAGGACAAGAAGTCAGGGACTCATACTCTCAGGGATAGATGTCTGAGTTATTGCACTATGAAATGAACCTTGACTAGAAGCAGTTTGGTTAAGGGAATGAAAATGTTAGGGGAGGGAAATGATGAATATTAATTATGGCATCACTTATGGTCTCAGGATTAACTGTAACACTGGAAAATGTAGCTTATCCCACCAACCTTCGTGTTAGTATTCTTAACTGTCTCTGTCTTTTTGTCTACATGGAATTGTGGCCAGTGACTTCCTCAGAAAATCAGTGAAAGGACAGAGTGAACTCAGCATGCAGTGGGAATGAACCTGAGTGGGCGAGGTGTGGACAATAGCAGAGAAAATATCCATATCCCCTCAGCATATGGCCTCCTAATACAATCCTCTGCAACTCTGCCTCAAAGTTTTCCCTGAATGTGTGCAGCACATTTGTCTTCCATACTGGACAGGCTAGAGTGCTACAGAGTTAACACCTCCTGAAGCAGCATCATCAAGGCTGACATAAATTGGTAGATAAATACTGTAGCTTCCTGACCCATCAGGTGCGATAAACCTGAGGCTTGCTCTGCACTCTCCCTAAGAGGTCACCAGTGGGACAGAAGCAAAGTTTCATATGGTGGTAACTTCATAATCACAACCTTTTTGGTCTCCCTCTCTTCTCTGTCTCATATCTCTATTCCCCTACCAGTGCACCCAAAGATGACCTCCCGATTAAGGTATATTCACTTTTTATTGAGCTTCAACTCAATAAAAAATGAAAATACCTTAATCGGGAGGCCAACCTTGGAAGCACTGGTAGGTGGCTCTTAGCATATCACAGTACCCAGGCAGTAACATGGAATCTTGAATCCGCTGCTTTTCCTTCTAAAGATCCACTGAAATGAGGTATGTGAGAAATATGTAGTGAGGTCAGAACTAAGTATCTTCTAACCCTCTCCCACCATAGAAAATTATTTGAAGACTATATAGTCTTCAAAATGAATATATATTGATTCATCAGTCCACTCACTCTCACTACGAAAATTTATCAATTGCTGTATTCCCAATACTTGGCCTGGGTACTGTTGTGGATATACAAGTGGCCAAGTCATGGTCCCCAATTTTAAGGTGTTACGATAAGTTAGGTGACTCAAACATACAAACAATTTAACATGTTTTATGAGACAAGTCAAATGTCCAAACCAAGATATCTCTTCTGAACATGTAATTTACTTCTACATGGAGGGACTTCAGCTTCAATCATGCTTAAGGAAATAGAATATATGTTCCTACCATTCTCTTCCTTGAATACTGGGATATAGACACACCAAACTATTTTGTTCAACTAACTCTTTCTGCAGTTTGGAATATTCTTTTCCTTTTTGCCTGGAAATTATACCCATCCTAAATGATCAGCACCATGGCACAGCCTTATAGCTTTGCCCAGCTCTGCAGGCAATATACATTTTTTCCAGGTACACATAACTCTTGAATGATTTGATTATTAGGCATTCACATGCTGCATTAAAGTTATGCATCAACTTCTATTTATTGAACACATCCTATGAGACAGACACTGATATGTAACTTTACCTTTATTATGTATTTAAACCCCTGCAACAAATATATCAAAGCACTAATCTCCTATTTTATATATGAAAAAAAATTGAGGTATAGAGACATTGAGTACATTGCCAAAACTCACACAGCTACCAACTGGCAAATCAAGGATTCAGACCAAGACAGCCTAATTCCAATGTCCTAACCATTATGCTAAGCTATCTCCTCTCACATTTCTGGAAGCAATAATATTCTGAGCGCAGAGCACAATACTCTGCCCAGGAAATATTCAAGCTTACTCTATGCCAGACACTGCTCAACAATTTCTCTCTTATGGAGAAAGAGTCTCACTCTGTTGCCCATGCTGGAGTGCAATGGCATTATCTTGGCTCACTACAACCTCTACCTCTCAGGTACAAATGATTTCCTCAGCCTCCCAAGTAGCTGGGAATACAGGTGTGTGGTACTATGCCAGGTTTTTGTTTTTTTTTTTTTTCATTTTTAGTAGAGACAGGGTTTCACCACATGGTCTTAAACTTCTGCCTCAGGTGATCCCCCTGACTTGGCATCCCAAAGTGCTGCGTTTACAGGCATAAGCCACCACACCCAGCCTAAACACATTCTTTTTTTTAAATTATACTTTAGGTTCTGGGATACATGTACAGAATGTGCGGGTTCATTGCATAGGTATACACATGCCATGGTGGTTTGCTGCACCCATCGACCTGTCATCTACGTATTTCTCCTAATGCTATCCCTCCTCTAGCCCCCCCGACCCCTGACAGGCCCTGGTATGTGATGTTCCCCTCCCTGTGTCCACGTGTACTCATTGTTAAACATCCATTTATAAGTAAGAACATGAGGTGTTTGGTTTTCTGTTCCTGTGTTAGTTTGCTGAGAATGATGGTTATCTGCTTCATCTATGTGCCTGCAAAGGACATAAACTCATTTGTTTTTATGGCTATATAGTATTCCATGGTGTATATGTGCCACATTTTCTTTATCCAGTCTATCATTGATGGACATTTAGGTTGGTTTCAACTCTTTGCTATTGTGAACAGTGCCACAACAAACATATATGTGCATGTATCTTTATAGTAAATGATTTATAATCCTTTAATTGTTTGGGCATATACCCAGTAATGGGGTTGCTGGGTCAAATGGTATATCTGGTTCTGGATCCTTGAGAAATCATCAACGCTGTCTTCCACAATGATTGAACTAATGTACGCTCCCACCAACAGTGTAAAAGTGTTCCTAATTCTCCACATCCTCTTCAGCCTCTGTTGTCTCCTGACTTTTTAATGATGACCATTCTAATTGGCATGAAATGGTATCTCATTGTGGTTTTGATTTGCATTTCTGAAATGACCAGTGATGAGCTTTTTTTCATATGTTTTTTAGCTACAAAAATGGTCTTCTTATGAGAAGTGTCTGTTCATATCCTTCACCCACTTTTTGATGGGATTGTTTGTTTTTTTCTTGTAAATTTGAGTTCCTTGTAGATTCTGTATATTAGCCCTTTGTCAGATAGATAGATTGCAAAAATTTTCTCCCATTCTGCAGGTTGCTTGTTCACTCTGATGATAGTTTCCCTTGCTGTGCAGAAGCTCTTCAATTTAATTAGATCCCATTGGCCACTTTTGGCTTTTGTTGCCATTGCTTTTGGAGTTTTAGTCATGAAGTCTTTGCCCATGCCTATGTCCTAAATGATATTGCATAGGTTTTCTTCTAGGGTTTTTATGGATTATGTTTAAGTGTTTATCCATCTTGAGTTAATTTTTGAATTAACAGTATAAGTTGTAAGAAAGAGCTCCAGTTTCAGTTTTCTGCATATGGCTAGCCAGTTTTTCCACCATCATTTATTAAATAGGGAATCCTTTCCCCATTGCTTGTTTTTGTCAGGTTTGTCAAAGATCAGATGGTTGTTGATGTGTAGCATTATTTTTGAGGCCTCTGTTCTGTTTCATTGGTCTATATCTCTGTTTTGGAACCAGTACCATGATGTTTTGGTTACTGTAGTTTTGTAGTATAGTTTGAAGAGCAACCCCAAGACAAATAATCATCAGATTCACCAAGGTTGAAATGAAGGAAAAATGTTAAGGGCATCCAGAAAGAAAGGTCGGGTTACCCACAAAGGGAAGCCCATCAGACTAATGGTGTATAGCTCTGCAGAAATCCTACAAGCCAGAAGAGAGTGGGGGGACAATATTCAACATTCTTAAAGCAAAGAATTTTCAACCCAGAATTTCATATGCAGCCAAACTAAGCTTCATAAGTGAAGGAGAAATAAAATCCTTTACAGACAAGCAAATGCTGTGAGATTTTGTCACCATCAGGCCTGCCTTACAAGAGCTCCTGAAAGAAGCACTAAACATAGAAAGGAACAACCAGTACCAGCCACTACAAAAGCATACCAAACTGTAAAGACCATTGATACTATGAAGAAACTGCATCAACTAACGGGTAAAATAATCAGCTAGCATCATAATGGCAGGATCAAATTCACACATAATAATACTAACCTTAAATGTTAATGGGCTAAATGCCCCAGTTAAAAGACACAGACTGGCTAATTGGATAAAGAGTCAGGACCCATTGGTGTGCTGCATTCAGGAGACCCATCTAATGTGCAAAGACACACATAGGCTCAAAATAAAGGGATGGAGGAAAATTACCAAGCAAATGGAAAGCAGAATGAAACAAAACAGGGGTTGTATTCCTAGTCTCTGATAAAAAACAGACTTTAAACCAACAAAGATCAAAAAAGGCAAAGAAGGGCATTACATAATGGTAAAGGGATCAATGCAAAAAGATGAGTGAACTACCTTAAATATATATGCACCAAATACAGGAGCACCTGGATTCATAAAGCCAATTCTCAGAGACTTAACAAAGAGACCTACACTCCCACACAATAATAGTGGGAGACTTTAACATCGTAATGTCAATGTTAGAGAGATCAATGAGACAGAAAATTAACAAGGATATTTAGGACTTGAACTCAGGTCTAAACCAAGCAGACTTAATAGACATCTACAGAACTCTCCACACCAAATCAACAGAATATACTTTCTTCTCAGCACTATATCACACTTATTCTAAAATTGATCACATAATTGGAAGTAAAACACTCCTCAGCAAATGCAAAAGAAGGGAAATCATAAGATACAGTCTCTCAGACCACAGTGCAATCAAATTAGAACTCAGGATAAAGAAACTCACTCAAAATCGCACAACTACATGGAAACTGAACAACCTGCTCCTGAACTGACTACTGGGTAAATAACGAAATTAAGGCAGAAATAAATAAGTTCTTTGAAACCAATGAGAACAAAGACACAACGTACCAGAATCTCTAACACACACAGCTAAAGCAGTGTTTAGAGGGAAATTTATAGCACTAAATGCCCACAGGGGAATGCAGGAAAGATCCAAAATCAACATCCTAACATCATGATTAAAAGAACTAGAGAAGGAAGAACAAACTAATTCCAAAGCTAGCAGAAGACAAGAAATAACTAAGATTAGAGAAGAACTGAAGGAGATAGAGATGCAAAAAACCCTTCAAAAAATCAATGAGTCCAAAAGCTGAGGTTTTTGTTTTGAAAAAAATTAACGCTTTTCTTAACAACAGTGAAAGGTAGTGTTGCCTTGAAATAATATGTGCAAAACACTTAGTATAGTGCCTAAAACATAGCAAGTAATTAATACATGTGTGTATTATGATACGACTTTGTCTGCTTATTTTTAAAATTGAAGAAGTAGTATAAGCAAAGCTATTAGGTAAAAATGATAGATATTTTAGGATGTGTCAAAAATGGGATCCCAGGGTGAATCAATACAAACAGAAAGTTGACTAGTAGTCACCTAGGCTTTGGAGGGTTTCATAGATGACAGGTAAAACATATGGGTTTTCTTGAGGAGTGAGGAAAATGTTCTCAAATTAATTGTGGTGATAGTTACGTAACATGAATGTACTAAAATCCGCTGAATGCTATACTTTAAATGGGTAAAATCTATGGTATGCACGTAAGAAATAAAGCTGTGATAAGAAAAGAATTGGAGCCACAGGAAAAAGCTGTATATAACTATTGTTTCCCCTGATGCATCACTTTAGCTTAACCATGGTGTGTAGTGCTCGTGTTTGCTACTCCATGAGAGCCAATTTTAGAATGTGCCTCTTTATCACGGCTTTTATCTGCCTAGTACTGCATCACTTCTGAATTCATGACTTGCTATCAGATGTTGGAACTAGCATTTTGTATGGATTTAAATTCAGCTGCATCTGAGCTGTTTCTGTCTTAAAACGTCATTGGCTTCCTGGAATTCCCAAGCACCAGAAAATTTCTCAATACTGGAAAAGGAAAGATCATGAAAAATCCTAATAAAAATGGTCAGAAATGCTGATAAACTAAACAAGATAAGTCTTGAAGACAAGGGTAAAATGCCTCTGGGAAGTGCGTCCGAAACTGTTTTACTGCATTGATGAGTCTCAAAATTTCCATATCATCAAGCCAACTTATTTTCTTCAATTGGATTGACTTTTAGAATATTAACCTCCAGGCACAGGCAGTATATACCTAAATGCAATGTACTCACTGAAACTATAATGGTAGGCATAAAACTCTGGAATTTAAAATTCCAGATGGCCTGGGTCATGCTTTCTGTTAGAACAAAATTGTCTTTCAAAAGAGCTCAAAGAAACTTTATGAAAGTTTTTTTTTTTTTTTTTTTTGACAAATATCAAATACAAGAAAGTTGCTATTACTTGTAATAAAATACAGCATTTTCTGTTTTATCTTGAACTGAGCTTTTAAGAAGTCACCTTATGCCAGATGTGTAACATCAATCAATTTGTATTCATGGGGCTCCTTTATCAAATAGCTATCAAGTGGCTGCTCTGAGCGAGTTGCTCTGTTTGGTGCATTAAATAGGTCACTTGTCAAGAGCTCTAACAAAATGCATAGTGCTTAATATATGTTAATATAGTTTCTTTTTTTTTTTTCTCTGTGATAGCTGTTGTCATGGAAACAAGAAATAAAAAGTCATGGCTCTCTGCACTTTAAGTCTACAATTTCCTTCGGGGAAGGGAGAGTGGGTTAATAAGAGGCGAAAGATCAAGAAAAGAAGACTGTTTCTGTTTCTACTACATGCCATTCTGCATTTTATTTTATCATTATAATAAATGTGGGAAGCTATCATTTATGGTTCAGATCATATATTATACGTTTTCCAAACATGTCATTCAATCATCATTACTATCTCTATTGGGAGGTGCGATTATACATTTTATAGATAAGAAAACAGATTGTTAGAAGAAAAAGATGTACATGGATCATGTGATTCTGGCAGGATTTCTAGTCAGTGCATGTGCTCTTCTGGCCACAATGGGCTAATCAGAGTACTTCATTCTTCCGGGCTCAAGTGACAGGTCTAGAGGTGTGTTTGTGATCCAAGCTGAACGATGCAGGGTCTTCTGCTATGCCTTTTTCCCAAGTCTTTAGAAAAGAGGCCTGTAGGAAATGGCCATGATTTTTTCACCCCTTGTGACAGCTGGTGTGAAAATGTATAGAGCATCAAGAATCAAACAGGGAGATAAAGAAAGGGAGGAGTGAAGATTCACTCTGAGCCGCTTAGTTTACCTGTGTATGAATCGTGATTTAACCTTTAACTTCCCAGTTAGAAGAGGCAACAAATTTCTCTTTGGTGTTGTTGTTGCTCATTTGTTCAGAACAGCCTGCATTGATTTTTCTATAAGTAAATCATTCCTAATATAGCCATAGATTTTTATATGTATTGGAAACTTTACTTCAAATATTCTGCTAGTAGAAAGTTTATAAGGACATGGCCGATGGAAGAACATGGCTAATGCAAGTGAAACAGCAGCCCCAAAATGAAAAGGTAAATAGTGACAAGTGGCTTATAGAATAAAAATTAAGCATATAAATACTTTTTTGGAATAAATAATGTTAAATCACTATAGAGGAAGGTATAATAGACATAACATGTGTTGTATATAAATCAATATTTAAAATTAATATGAACATGCTTTTATCAGAGTGTGTTTGCACACAAGAATCAGAAGGTAGATATTATTAAATATCTATAAAGGAAGGTCTGGAAGTCTTTAGAGAAGAGAGAATATTGAGAGAAATCAAAGAAGGATGGAAAATACAAATTTTGTGACAGTGCAAAATAATATGGGGCCATGGAGTTTCCCCGAAGAAGTGAGAAGGTATTGATAAGTGCCTCAAATACTGGCTACTTTTGAGAAGAGTGATATTCAGCTATTCTCTTTGGCAAATGAAACAAATATTGAGAGGACAAAGAATAAGCAAGATTTACGAATGCTTTGGCCCTAACCACACAAAAATTACAGTGAGTTCATGGAGAGACGTAATCATTTAAATATGGCAAGTAAATGAAGTAGTGCTCAATCACAGGCACCGAAAAATTATCATAGTGAGTTGGTATTTAAAGTACTGTTCATTTAGTGCCCACATTGTGCCAACTACTGTACACACACTGCTTAGTCTTCACAGCAGCACCACAAGATAATCATTATTAACCAGATTTTACAGATGAAGAAACTAGAAAGCTCAGAGATCTTTAGCGACTACTCCAAGGTTCACATAGCTAGAAAGTGACTGAGCCAGTACTCAAACTGAAGACTGGCTGACTCAAAAGATTTTGTTTTACGGTGACTCAAAAAACGCATTTTCAATCTGCCTCTATCTGACCATATTTTCATAAGACCATAGTTTAGATGGCACCGCGTTTTAAGATTGAATATTTATTTTGCGTAAGCGTCAGTTAAGTTTCAGTAAGGGACAGACATTATATAATAACCTGAATAAGGGACATTTAATGTAAGACATCAGCTAGTAAAAGGAGGTCAATTAAGGATTGGTTAAAGAGAACTCTAAAGAATACAGGAATAGCAAATGCCGGGAAAAGCCACCACTTCAATGGCTGAGGGAGCCTCCCGAAAGAGGGAAGAATCTTGGCAGATCCTCCCCCACTTCCAACCTTTTGCTTCAGGCTGAGATTCAGACTTTGTTGGGGAAAGTGTTGCCAAAGCCCAACAGATAAGCGAAAAGTTCAGTTAGGTGCCTCATGCCAAGGCAGATGAGCAGAAACCACTCTCTGGGAAGTCACTGAAACTCCCTGGGGGTTGTGCACAGCTAGGTCTTCCACCCTCAGTGCCAACGCCTTCTGGCAAGAAAACTGGCTGCTGGTAAGGAATGTGTCTTCTGGCAGCCATAGAAGCCAGAAAAAAAAGCACTGAATCTGGGAAGAAAATCCCCTTCCTCCTGCGGGATCTCTCTAGCACCCTCTACTGACAAGGCCTTACATTGCGCCTGCTGGCTAAGGAGAAATGTTTGCAGGGTTCCCATTTGGAATTTAAAACTAGGGAAAAGAGTATGGATTTGGAGCAGAGAAGCAATGAATTCTAAACTGGCACAGTGTATTAATTAGAGTAAGCCATGATAACTGCAGGAACAACTCCAAAGTTTCAATGGCTTAACATAATAAAGGATTCCTTCTCACTTAAAACATGATCTGGTGCTAATCAGGTGACTCTATAAAGCTACTGTTTTAGAAATAGAAACTCAGCTATTTAGACGCCTTGTACACTACGTTGGAGTCCTTTGTTTCTGCATACAAACAGGAGAGAGAGAATATATAAGATTAGAGGCATAGCTTAAAGCCAGTCCTATAAGGTATATATATAACATTTGTCCACATTGTGCTGACCAGAACATAGTCAGAAGACTCTACTTTTATGAGAAGCTGGGAAATGAACTAGAGAAAAATGGAATAAAAGGCTACAGTAAACATGTAGCCTTATCTCTGAAACACTAGATTTCAAATGCTTGTCTGTTAATAATTTGAGTAAGTTATCATATGTCTCAGTCTTAATTAGTTCATCTCTGGTATAAAAAATAAGATATCTACTTCAAAATAATACTATAGTACTTAAAGAAATATTGTATAAAGAATTAAACAGTGGGGCCACTACATACGTAGACATTCTATAAATATTAAATTTCCTAAACTGGTAATTATCAAGGGTGGAAAAAGAAATGGGATATATATCAAAATGTCAAAGAAATGGTAATAATAGGGAAAATATTCAGTCTTATAGTTTTATATTTGGAAAACCAGAATATCTAATATTATGGCAACAGACATCTTAGAAGATTTAAAGATCTTCTATATTGGGATACTTAGAGGTTAAATTTACAGCATGCATTTACAAAGGGAAGGGCATGGCAGATTGGATTATATATAGGGGGAAGTGGAAACGGCACGATGTGGAGTGACATATCAGAATCTAGTGTTTGTAGTGTTTGTGAAACTAAATGAGGAAAGGCGGGAGAAGGGAGTAACGATGTTATATTTACTAGAAGGGATGTGGGTTAACAAAGGTTGAGAAACTGCTCTAAATGCTTGTTAGATACTTGCCTGAGATGAGTGCAGGCCTGTACCATCATGCCTATTTGACTTAACTCATACTGGAGAGAAAGTTTCAGAGCATGGGAGTTTGTCTAAAATAACACTACCTACATTCAAATCCTAGCATTATTACTTAATATTCATGTGTTCTTGAGCAATCTACTTAACACCTCTGTGGCAAAGACTTCTGGTTGCCATCTAATAAATTTCTCTCCTTACATGAATATATACTTTTTAGCTGGGTAGCTAAATAGTACATTTCCACCTCCCTTGCAGATGAGTATAGCCATGTGATTAAATTGTGGTCAGTGTGAAATCAACAGAAATTGTGTGCAACTCCTGAGCTTTTGCCTTCAATGAAAAGAAGGTATTACCCCGTCCCTTTGGAATGTAGACATGAAGCAGAGAGCTGGAGTAGTCATCTCGAATTGCAAAGTAGAAGTCTCATTGAGAATGAAAGAGTGAAAAAATAAAAGGGTTCAGGTCCCAGATAATGGTGAGTTGCCCTACCAACAGTGGACTACCTCCTTGGATATTTTAGGATAGAGAAAATAAATTATGTCCTGTTGAAGCTACGGTATTGGAGGTGTCTGATATAGCCTAGCATGTATCCTGGGCAAAACATACTAATCCTCTGGTTTTATAATCTGCATAATTGAGATGTTAATAATAGTGTCATATAACCTGGTTCTTGTGAAGACTGACAACAAGGATAACAGTAAAAATATCAGATGCTTATGTAGTCCCCACTCTGTGCCTGGCACAGTTCTAAGAGCTTTACTTGTAAATGCTATGCAGATGTTTGCTATCATCGTTTTTCCACTTTCTCCATGATCCCCAGGTAAGCATTCCAATTCATCTTTCACTGTACATTCACTAAATGCCATTAGAATTGCAATTAATATTCAGAAAATCTTATTTCTATATGGAAAGCAGTATAAATATGTTAATAATATATCGATATAATAGTATAACTATAGAGATTACATAATTTAAATAACATAATTATGTATATTATTACTTTTATTTGTTGGTTACTTAAAAACCAACTGTTGATAATATTATTATCAAGCTTGTGGTCATGGAAATCAAAAACATTTTTTATGATGTGAAACAGAAGCTATGTTTTTATAACATATTTCCTCTTACAACAAATATAAAACATACCTATTAAATAAAATAAGTAAAATGAATACAAAATTCATGAGTGATCCACTATTCAAATTAACCTGCCTTTTTGTCTACCTAAATGGAATCGTATTTAACATGATGTTTGGGGACCTAATTTTTTTCTCTTTATAATGAACATCTTTCTAATTCATCAAATATTTTTATACATAATGAATTTTGAAGATGAATAGAAATCATATCATATTAATATATACTGTGGTTTATTTAACCAAATCACTAATGCTGGATATCTATGTAAAAAATAATTTGCCTTTAAATGCTGTTTCAGAGATAAGTGTTTTACTCAATTAATTCCTTAGAATAGATTCCTAGAAGTTAAACTGCTAAATCAAAGAGTGCAAAAAAAAATTTAAGCCATCTGAAAATTATTTTAAGAAAGCTTGTATCAATTTCCACTTCCATCAGTGATGTTTAAAAATACCGAAAGAGCACAACAATTTAAGACCATTTCTCCTACACATACTTGTTACCATTGCAGACAGCCAGCAGAAGGCCTTTTCTGTGTGTGTTGGGGAGGGAGTGGTAAATGAGGAGAAGGAAAACATTTGCAGACGTCAAAAACCTGATGTCAGATTACAGCAATGTCACCTTCAATAGGAGAACAGATTAATCTTATATTTTGGTCAACTTTCTCCTCCTTTTGTCTAGTACCCTTGAGTAAGATCATCTTATCTTCTAGTAGCTGGGGAGAAGTACTATGACAGTAAAGAAAAAAGGTAAAGTAAAAAGTAAGTAAGTGATAGGGTTTCCTAAGAACTATTTTGTCTACTTGAAATTATAATCTACAGGCTTCTGCAAAGCCTGCTTGCCAATAATATTACTAAAATTAATGTCAAGTCTTTGTGTCTTACAGTTTTAAAAAGACATTTATTCTACCAAAGTATTATTACAATGTTTAACTAGTAATAGTATCACATTCATTTGTTTTAAATCCACAGCAATAAAATGTACTTTCAAAATGCTATTGAGGTTTACACCTTAACTTTGTTTGCATAAGCTATAATTCTAATAACAGAATAAATATAGCCATGAAAATTACTCCCAGAAATGTTTATGAATCTATTTTAATCATAGCAGGGAACCGGATTCTTTGATGTATTGGATTAGTGAAATACAAAATATGAAATATCAAGGACAATTGGACTATGAATTATAATTTTAACATGGCATCATACAGACTTTCTTACATGACTTTCTCACAGTTTTACAGCTCCACACAATCTCCTCATTCCCTCCTCTTTCTGGCACCCTTGAGGAATGCTAGCTAGGCTGCCATAAAAGGGTCATTCCACAAATGTTTTTGATTTATGTTGGCTGACCTTGAATCAGAATTGATGGCATTTGTCAGTAGTACACTATTCTTTTTCTTTGGATTTGGGTTAACAGACAGGGTGACTTTTTAACTTTTTAGGTGTTTTAAAAAATGTTTGTTTATTGTTTGTGTGTGTTTTATTGTTATTAAGGAAAGCATCAGAAATGACTCATGATTAATGACTTTTTTTCAAGATGAGTCAGGTGCAGTAGTGAGAAGGAGGAGAGTAAAACAAGGAGTTTGATCTGTAACTGACTGAACAATCAGTTAAAACAGCTCATTACCTTCAGATCCACCTAAACACTTTCTGATGAAACTGGAAGAATGAAGGTCCTAGTCATGGAATTGTTAAATAGGTTAAATGAGACAACCTATGTGAAGTATTTAGAAGAGTCCTTGACATCTTGGACTGAGAAAATATTATCATTATGTTAATAAATTATTATATTATTAAAATATTATTTTAATATAAATTGAAATTTAAATATCACCAAGCAAAAGGCATGCCTTGACCCCATGTACTAAGAATGTGCTCTGCAACATCCATATATTTCGATTTGGAAAGTTTTGACCCAATACTCTTGTCCTAGGGGAATATTAAACATTACTGGTGTTGGAGGTGGCTTAGCTGGGACCTCTTAACATATTCTCCTACTCACTAGGCTCTCATGAGTAGGGCTTTGTGTTTGGGTGAGGAGATATGCGCATGACTACAAGTACCCTCATGTTGTGCTTTAATTCAACTATGCTTGTATTTTTGATTGATTTACTCTCCTTAGGAAATTCTAATTGATAACGATGGAATGGTAATGTGACTTAAAAATAATTTCCACTTGTGTATATTTGAAGTTCCCTTTCTCTCCCCTCCTTTTGATTTTTGGAGTGTCACACCAAGAAAACCTGCGAGACTTAAGAAGAGGTGATGAATGCTGTGAAAATTGAAAAACAAAATAACATAGCAAAAAAAGGGATTTCCCTGAGCTCTAGGGCATAAAAGTCATGTAATATTTAAATCACGTCAGGCTTGATTTAAATCCCAAGAGTTCATTTTCACCATTTTATTGCAATTTTTACATTTACACATAATCAGTCTGCATAAGAGAAAACAGCATAAATAGATTTCTCACTCTATTTCAATTACTTTGATTTCTAAGATCAAATATAGTTCTGTAGCTTTTTAATAATTTTTAAAACAACAGAAATAATTAAAAAGCTTTATATGAAACAAAAAACCATATAGGGACACATTTTTATTTCCTTTTGTTCACTTTATGTCCCATTAAAAATATATGAGAGTCAGGATATAATCAGCTTTTGTAAAAAAGAATCTACTTTTCTTACCAAAAAACAATAGCAACAAAAATAAAGCAAAAAAATTTTTTCAGTGTCATGCCTGGTAAGAAGACACAAAATGAAGAGGGACTATTTTTAAATAATGAGGGTTTGTTTGGTTTTTCTGTACCTGGAGGAGAGGCCACAAGGATAAGCAACATAAGTTGGCCTTAGCCATTATCTAATAAGTCAAGATTCCAATAAGAACAGCAATCTGAAGTAAGCTGTGAAGCACACTTACAGCCTGGCCTTGGGTTTGATTCACTTGTTGTATCTCAGAGGTGCTTCTGTAAGGCTTTAGTAAAACAGAAAATCCAACCTATTTTACATGTTCTTTCAAAAAGTTAGGTTGCATAAAAACATAATGGAAAGATATTCCAGCCATTCATTATACAAATGAAACTGAAGTCCAAGAATGTTCAGTGGTGTCTATGAGGTCAGGCAACTAGCTAAGATACAGAATACTGGCTAAAAGCTATCTCTCCACTATACTAATGTGTCCTGCTACTGAGAGAATGTTGGGTACCAGGCATTCTACTTACATTACTTTATTTAGTTGACATAGCAAACCTGAAATGTGAACTTAAGTTTTTACTTGACAAATAAACAGAGACTTAGAGAGATTAAGTTACTTGCACAAGGTCACACAGAGTAAGGATGAATTCAAATCCTGTTCTGACCTTAGCATTTGTTTTCCTGGTACCCTGCCCTACCTCATTCGTAGTAGGCTCGCTATTCCATCATGCTCTCTACTGTTGAAATATGTGCCTTTGTCCTGTTTGCTGTGTACCAAATTTCTGACAAGAAGCCAAGCAGCCACCACCAAATAAGACTCTATTTATGTAGTTATGTATTACTATATCTCTACCACAGCTGAGCTACGCTGGTTCAGAAGAGAATCTGAAGCAATTCCGATGTTTAACCATTCCCCTTGATAAATTACAAAGAAAGGTAATGGCTTCCTAGACAGACTGACTTTGGAAGGAGAGAAGCATGAGCAGTAAAGTATTGATAAAGTGATACTCTTGTAAATTGTTAAGTATGTATTTATATTTGATTCTGAAATTCATCTATTTTACTGATAAGAAAACTGAGATTCTGTGGTATTAATGAATTAAGACCCCTGTTTTCCAGAGACACAATCAGAGCATATTCTCCTTTATCAGAATCACTATCTTGCTCTTTTCTGTTTTTTTATGACTTCTACTTGTGTAGGAATTTCTTTGTATGTGGAGGTGGTACAGGTTGAATATGAAAATGTAATGCTAACAGAGAAAATTAAGGGATGAAGGAACTCAAATTATTGCTTCAGTAGGGAATGGATTTGGTCCTGGTATCCTCAACATATAGCTCCTACTACAGCTCCTTGGTGAATCACAAAGCAGAGGCCACCACATGGCACACAATACTATGAGGGATCAAAGCATCCCTGAAGCATCCTGGCTGTGTCTTGGGAGGGTTCCACTCTTTATTCTTGGTTACTCTTCCCTCTGTGTTTCTGCAGAACTAGGCATAGGTATTACTCACGATCAAAGATTGTTTCAGGCTCTGAATGCAGACTTAGGAAATTCTCCCTGACAGTTTATAAACTCTTTGGTGCACAAATGGAGTGCTTTGTTTCCTCTGTGCTTAGCTCACAATCAGGTAGATGCTAAATGCTTGCTGGTTGTCTGATTGAATTTGCCCAAGCTGTCCATCAAGTTGAACTTGAAACATTCCATTCCTATGAAGTAACCAGCACTTCCTGGGATATTTTGGGATATCCTGGAAAGCCCTGAGAAATGGGAATAGAAGGAAAAAATCTCTTGTCTATGTGCAAAACAAGGCCTATTTTAATTTAGACAGTCCAGTATTTGCGCTTGCTGTGTAGAAAATAAAAACATGGGAATATAGATCTCTTTTTTTCTTATATAATTTCTTTTAAGAACTGTTTTTTTCTACTGAAAAATGTTCACAGGTAGATGTGTCCATCAACAGATGAATGGATAAAGAAATGTGTTCTTTATTGAAAAAAAAAAAAACAGATATGGGAAAAAGAGCTCCCCTCGCCTCTGCCATGACCGCACCCCTGAAATATTTAGTCGGTTGACATTTTGATATACATTTCTAGAATATTTTCTATGCTTACGTTTTTAAAATTTAAAAACATGGTGTAAAATTATATATGTATTGTTACTCCATATAGAATATTTTCTACATACAGAACTTTTTAGTAAAAATACACTGGCCCCTTTACTTCTTCCTTTTGTTCCTTCATTCCTACTTCTTTTCTTTTTCTTCCTTTCTGTTTTTTGTTGTTGTTGTTAAAGAATTATTTCTTTAATACAACTCATTTATTCAACAACTTCTTAGCACTGTTGAAACTGCTTGAGATAAAGCAGTGAATAAAGCAAAGGCCTCACTCTCACGTAGGTTTCACTGATCTAAGTGACCAATCTACAGATAAAAATATATTATATGTCAGGTGTTAATGAGTTTCACAGAGAAAGATAAAGACACGTAAGAGGGAGAAACAGTGATTATTAGAGTGCTATTTTATGCAGAATAGCCCAAGGAGTCTTCTATGATGAGGTGACAATTCAGCAGAGAACAGTGGGAATTGAGTAACCAAGTTGTGAAAATATCTGGGAGAAAGAAAAAAATTATAGACAGAACAAGAAATGCAAAAGCCCTGAGGGAAGAACATGCTTGGAGTTTCCAAGAAACTGTAGAGTGGCCAGTGTCACTTGAAGCCACTGAGCCAGGGAGAATAAAAGGGAATGAAATAAGAAAGGCATTGGGGAGGGTAACGGTGATGTAAGGCTTCTTATTTTGATCTTTGACTGGAATAAAATGGGGAAGCATTAGAAGATACTGCGAAGAGGAGCGGCATTATATACCTGAAATTTTAAGAGGCCCATTGTGGATGTTGTGTCAAGAAGAGTTTACAGGGTGCAAAGGTAGAAGCAGAAATGCCAGATAGGAGACTATTGCAATAACCCAAGCAAACGGTGATGCTGGCTTGAACCAAAGTGGTAGTGGATGAGGTGCTGAAAGTCTATGAGTGTTGATTTGAAAGCAGAACCAAAGGGATTTCCTGATAGATTGGACGTGAGGTGTCAGAGGAACTAGGGCGATCCAAAGTTTTTGTCTTGAGTAACTGCGAAAGCTGTGAATAGAGTAGGAGGTGTAGTTGTGACAGTAGGGAGATCACGAGTCAAATTTAGGGCTTGTCAAATTTGAGATACCAATTGGAGACAGGTAATTGTACATATGATATATAATACTAGAGCTGTGAGAAACATCAGGTTTAGTTACAACTTTGGACTTCATCAGCTTATAGATAGTATTTAAAGTTATGGATATTGCAGAAAGTAAATATAAAGAGAAAAAGAAACAATTTAAGGATTAGCCCCTGGAATACTTAACATTCAAAGTTTGGAAAATAAGAAGGAATAGCATAGAAGAGTAAAGGAGTAGCCAGTCAGTAGGAGGAAAACAGAATGACTCCCTAGAAGCCAGATGAAAAAGAGAGGAGAAACTACATCAAAGACTGCTGATAGGCTGGAAGGATGAGGACTGAGAAGATATCGGGGGTCTATTACCAGGTAATTACTGTAACTATGACAGAGGAGTTTCAGGAGAGAATAAGAGTGAAGAGAGGAGGTACATATATGTAAATAGAAACAATTCCCTTGCTTTGAAATGAAGCAGAGAAATGGGATTACATGGTACTGAGATAAATACAGAGCTCTTGTTTTCTTCTGTATTTTTCTTTATATCTTGTGTGTTTTAGGGCGAGAAATGTGTAGCATGTTAACACAGTAAAAGAAATGATCCAATAGACTGGGAGGGGAGGTAAAATTTAATGGTGAAAAAAAAAAAGAAAAGTGATTGTCAAAGTGATGTCTTTGAGTGAGAATAGATAGAATCTAGGGCGTGAGTGGAGGAATCGGCCATCGGCGAAATAATCTCTCTCCATAGTAACTGGTGGAAAGGCAGTGTGCTGCTTTTGCTTTCTCGGTGGAATAAGAAGGTAAGAGTGAGAGGAGAAAAGCAGATAGTGAAGGTTCAAGAATTATGTGAAATAATCTTCTAAGAAAGTAGAAAGATTAATTGACTAAATAAATATATAATTGCCTGTCAGCACAAAGAACACACTTGAAGTTGGCAGTTATGAATTTAAAGTGAGATCAAAAGTACAGGTCTGCCTTTTTTTTCCTCAGTCACATTCTGCTATGCAGGCTCAGGTTAAAGTAGGTAGACTTGTAGATTCTCGAGTTGGTGATTTAATAAGAAAGACTGATAGAGGGAAAGAGGGCTAATGGATATGAGGACACATGTAAGATAGTTCATGTAATACTTGACAAGAGGGTTAAGTGGATTAGGCAGAAAGCAGAGACATGAGGAGTTGAAGGTCGGTAAAGAAGAGGTAAGCTCAATCTATTGTAGGTACAGGTGGGATCACAGGATTGTTTACAGAAAGCGAAACTTGTTCTTAGTAATATCAGGTCCAGGGCAGGCCTCAGAGATGAGAGGCTGAGGTAGTTGGAAGAACAGGATCATTAAGGAAGATGAGGCTTATCATATTAGAATATTGATCCATGTGCCTATTGAAACTACCAAAGAAAAAACAGATGGAATTGGAGAGTGATGGCGAGCCACATAATGAAATTTTTAAATAATTAGGGGGGAAGTAGTTCTGTATCTATGTAGGAATTTGGGAGAATAGCCATATGTTGGGGAAAGCACCAAATCTGGCTTCATTCACTGATTGCTAATGACATGCATACTTTAATGTATTTTTTACCTATTTCGCTCAGTATTTATTGAGTCCTCCAATGTTTCGAGGAATGGAGATGTCAACATGTGTAAAATGAAGAATCTGTCCCCTCAAGGCTTCTGGCCGGGGGAAAGACAGAAAACACATCATTAAAGCTGCATCTTATGTGATCCACTAGCCATAGAAGCAGCAATGCAGGAGTGGCTTGTTTTATTCAGGAGTTGGAGTACCCTTCTCAGATAAGTTAGCAAGGAGCCCTTTGAAAGATAAATATATCTTTTTTAAAAAAAAGTGGATAGGACATCTGGCAGAGACAGGGAATATATGAAAATTAAGTGAGAGGCGAGGGAAGAGTTAATTGGCAGGTGTGACAAGGTGCTTCATGTGTAAGTAGAAGAGAACCTGTAAGTGATGCTGGGGCTGAAAGATGGGTTGAAGCCATGATAAGGATGTGTTTCTTTTTTTTTTTTTTTTGTAAGTTGTTGGAATCACTGTTCATTTTAAACCAGGGCGTGAACATCAGATCTAGATTTTAGGAAGCTCCTTCTGGCTGTAGTGTGGAAGATGGATTGAAAGCAGCACTGGATGTAGAATAACAAGTTAGGAACCGTTGTAAACAATCCTGTAAGAATTGGTATAGGCCTCAATGAACACAAGGACTGGTTATGAGGGTATAAAGTTGGGGAAGAGGGCCGGGCACGGTAGCTCACGCCTGTAATCCCAGCACTTTGGGAAGCCAAGGCGGGCAGATCACAAGGTCAAGAGATAAAGACCTTCCTGGCCAACATGGTGAAACTCCATCTCTAAAAAAATAAATAAGTAAATAAATAAATAAAGTTTGGGAATATATTAATGTATTTTTTAAAACTATACAATTCAATGTATGTTAGTGTTTTCATAAAATTGCCTCACAATCAGTTTTAGGTCATTTTTTTGCCCTTGAAATAAACCCTATAACCATTAGCAGTCACTTTGAATTGCCACCCTTCCAATGCCTGACAAGCGTTAATCTACATTTTTCTCTATGGATTTGCCTATTCTGGACATTTCACATAAATCAAATCATGTTTATTGCAGATTGGATCAGAGGTAAGCTCTTACCCAAAGTTATTCATTCAGTATAGGCTGGCCAAAAGTCTGTGAAGTTGCCTAGTGAGAAAACTCTGGCCATATGGACACATAGGGACTCACCAATCTGTACACTTTCTCAATAAGCCAATCAGATTTTCTCTGAAGGAGTATAATAATCTTGAGAAATATAAAGAGAAAGATGGTTAATTAGTTGTGCTTGGAACAAAGGAAATGAAATTATGTGGTTGACCACAGTGGCAATGAAGCCCTAGAGCAGCCATCACCAGATGCCTTATACCTTGTATGAGCATCTAGTTACAGAATTTTTCCACTCTTTATGAGGCCTGGCTGTGGGAAAGAAAGCCCTGTTTTCTTTTGTGATCTTATGTATCTTAGAGTGAACTCTCATGACTCTAGGCATCTGATTCCCAAACTTTATTCATTTTTATACTACATCTGAAGTAGGCTTCTGAATAGTCTTTCAGATGTTAACTATTTTCTTTTAAAACGTGTATTCATGATTAAGTTACTTATATTAATTTACTATATCTAAGGGGAATATATATATATATATACACATATGAAAATATATGTAACATTATATATATACTAGTTAATCCATATAGATAACATACTCTTTGACATGTTCAGCTGTTTCAAACCCTTTAAATTTCATATTCAAATGTGACCTCAAATACTGGAGATGGGTCTAGCGGGAGGTGTTTGGGTCATAGAATTGAATCCCTCATGAATGACTTGGTGCTGTCCTCATTGTGGTAATGAGTGAGTTCTCAGAGTTGTTTAAAAGAGCCTGGCATTTATATCCTCTCTCTCTCAGCCTCCCTCTTCCCATGTGATACACTGGCCCCACCTTCACCTTTTTCCGTGATTGTAAGCTCCCTGAGGCCTCACCACAAGTTGAGTAGATTCTAGTGCTAAAGTAAGAGACTAGCAGGACTTGATTTTTAGCCACAACTCTGCTGACCAAAACAGGATCTGGTCCAGACAGGATAAAGTAAAGAAATTCAGCAGGAAGGAATCCCCAGATGACAACAAAGTGATCCCTACTCCCCTCATTGCTCATTGGCATATGATGTTCCCAACAATACCATGACAGTTTACACTGCTTTTGTGGCAATGGCCCAAAAATTATTGCCTTTTCCTGGAAAGTTCTAAATAACCTGCCCTTCAATTTGCATTGACCTGCTGCTTAATTTGCATATAATTGAAAGTGGGTTTACCAAGAGCCTATATACATTGCCAGGAGCCCATAAATTTGCTCTGGGCATACTACCCGTGAGTTAGCTGGCCATAAGGAGCAGTATCATTCAGTAAAAGATTGCTGTCTAACACTACCAGCTCATACTTGACATTTTTCCCATTTAAAGTCAAGAACCCTCCCAATTCTGGGGCTTGCCTGTCCTGCAACATTTGGCGACTACAAAGGAATGAAGAAAGCAAATGAGAGGCTGTAACTGATGTGGTGGTGAGACAGCAAAATGGTGGCAATTGGCAAAGAGGAAGACAATGACAGACAGTGAGACACAGGCAAATGGCAATCAGAGAGGAGGTAAGAGGTGGCCATCAAGTCTGTGGGATGGCAAGACAGCAAGAGGTGGTGATTGACGAGATGGAAAGACAGCAATAGGTGGCAATTGGTGAGAGATGGTGACATGGTGGTTGGTGCTACCAAGCTGTAACATTAGCCAAAGGCTCTTTCAAGAGCCATCATCTGTCCTGACAGGTAGCAGAGCTGAGAGGATGGGCATGTGGCCATAGTGCCATTGCCTCATGTGGGACCTGTCAATCCAGCTAGCAGGTTATCAGGTCACTGGTCCCTGCATTGCAGTGAAGCCCACCTGGGCTGAGGGAACCTAGAGAAACCTTCATCCAGGTCCCACATAGAAGATTGCTTGGCACCATTTGGCTCCTGTGGATGGGTGAATGTCCCTTCATCCCCTGCTCCCAATATTGGGTAAGACAGGAAATAAAGCTTCTGGCTAGGTGGTCAGTTTAAATTCTTACATGATTTGAATAACCCGAAGCCTGTCCTTGTCACCCCTTCCCCTGGGCCTTTTTCTTAGACTTCATTTTATTGCTCCAACCAGCCATTTTATTTTCAGTTCTAAAATGTATGTTTTGTTTGCAGTTTTGTTTTTCTTCTTTGACTTCCAGTTAACTGTATTTGGGTGATTGTTTAAGGCAGGACGCAGGGTTGTGAAAGGCCCTTGTTATGCTGACTCTGAGGTGCCAGAGTCATGTTGTTCTATGGTGCTAACCAGGCCTTTGGAGTTCACTATTGGCTGCTCCTCAGGTGCTCCAGAGATTTTGGCATTAAGTGTCGGGATCCTCCTTGGCTGATAGTTGGGCACTGTGGGTTTTTTGGCATTTGATATTTTTGGCTGCCATCTGAGTGCTACCAGGTTTTTGGCACTGGCATTTTCCCAGAACTGTGGATTCTGGAGAACTGTGGGCCTACCCTAGTGTAATCTTGGTCTTGCCTTTTCTTATTTTCTGCCCTAAAGTTATTTTCTGTACCAGATTTTCTTTTCTTATTGTCACTTTATTTATACTTTTACTTCCATGCTTTGCTTAATAAAAATACTTCTTTTGTGCTATTTCCTTCACTGGCAAACACATACAATCCACTTTTGTGCTTGCTACCCATACTTACACGTTCTCTCTAGGAAATGATAATCTAAAAGGAAAAAATAGCAAAGGCCCAGTTGCTTTCCCTCTTGCTATACTTAGAAAAAGCTTCTGTGTCTAGTAACAATCCCTGTTATACATGGGGACAATGACTGACGTCCCAGAGGACTCACCACTAGGATGTGTACATATGGAAAACAGGTTTCCTTACGTTATTTATTTGTTAAATTATCAGAAATTTTTCTGGTAATATTATAAACAGTTTCTTTTAAAACTTCTTGGATTTGTATCTCAGAGACTTAACTGTTGCTGTGTCTTGCTGCTTTCATCTCTTGTTCCCTATAAGAAGGACTGGGATGATGCCTCTATCCTTCAGTGTTGTTTTGTTTTGTTTTGTTTTTATAAGCTCCTGTGAGTTTCTCTCCTCCAACTCTGACTTTTATTGTGGTCCAATGCTAAAGTGTTTTGTCTTGTAAGTCTTTGAGAGACATATTTTATCCCAATATAGCTTGAGTCTATGTTCTTGGTTTTTCTTGATATGTAACCTTATTTTTGGCTTTTAGATTTGTACTCTCACATTGCTTAAAATAAGTTTAAGGGCTCATGATGTCTACCCACCTTCATTCTCATTGGGCCTAAAATGTTTAATTGGCCAAAGAGAATGCCAGGGAAACTTAAAAAAAAAAAAAACAACTAACTCAGGTCTTGACAGGAAACCAGGGGTCAGACATACCTCACCATGTTCCCCCTTGAAATTTAATGCCTTTCAAAAATTATGAAATCAAAATATTGCCCTTTCACATAAGTGAAAACATAGCTCCCTTCTTCAACCAGAAGACTTAGTCTTAATAAAATCTTTTAGAAAAATCTCCTGATGATAATTACAACCAAAAGAAAAAGGTCCTTATCAAATATTGTTAAGTACTCCTACTACTGTTAAGCTTCAGGACATCATTAATTGAGTACAACTGTCCAGGGTTAAACTGTTTCTTATGAGTCCCCACAAGCATAAAAGAAGGACACCACAACCTGCATTTGAAAACTCTAGAAAACTTAAATTTGTTGTTTTACAAATTCATAGTTAAATAATTGATGCTGTGGGTGGACATACTAGCATTAATTCTTCTCTTCCATCTAATTATAATTTACTTGTTTAACCTCGTAGTAAATTTTATATCTTCTAGGTTCTACATAAAGATGATACTAGCACAAGCCTTACAATCCATCCTGTCTGCTGACCTGGGAAATGAAAGCATCCTACTGTTGGTCCCTTAGATCAGGTATGTAGAGATTCTTACAACTCCAGTGTTAGGCAGGGCCTACATCCATAAAACCGGCAAGAAGCTGTTACAGGAGAGGGACCACCACCCTTTTTCAGCTCCTGTAATATGAAGGAGAAATATCTAATCTCCAAGTGGGAAATGAGATGGGAGATCATAAGGACTTTTTTATAATCACACCCCTGCTGACCAAAACAGGATCTGGTCCAGACAGAATAGTGAAGAAACCATCAGGAACCAGCAAATGGTGATGAAAGCAATCCCTAACTACCCTCACTGCTCACTGACATAAGACACTTTCATCAGAATCATGACAGTTTGAAACTGCTATTTGTATTTGTATTGACATACTCCTTAATGTGCATGCAATTTAAAGTGGATTTACCAAGAACCCATACAGTTTCCAAGAGCCCACATGTTCCTGACTCTGGGCATATTGCCTATGAATTAGACCTGCTTCTCATGGAGCAGTGCCATTCAGTAAAAGATTGCTGCCTAATACTATTGGTTTGTCCTTGAGTTCTTTCCTGGGCAAAACCAAGACCCCTCCTTGACAAAGCTACAATGTTGGGACTCACAGATTCTGCCTCACTGCCATACCTGTACAGCCTGCAGAACGGTGAGTCAAATGAACCGATTTTCTTTATAAATTACCCAGTCTCCGGTAGCCTTTACAGCAATGCAAATGGATTAACACACTTCTCTATAATAAAAGTATTTTAAATAAATGAAACAACGTAGTAATTGGCTAAGTGTCATCTCTTCCCTGAGTGGCTCTTATTCTGGGAATAAGTAGCAGGTAAGGTCTTTGTTGAGTGTTCACTGCTTGGACAGATAATCTCAGATATGAGGATTAAGCATTAGGTATTCTGTTCAAGGCACGTTCTTCTCAGCAAGTTATATAATGCCTTTCAGCGGCAAAACAGAACCAACAAATATCCTTCCTCTCTTTCTCCATCTCCTTTACCTGCCAATTCTTAGTTGTACTGAAAGTTCCAATACAAGACTTCTCATCATAGAACATTTTTTCCTCCCTCTGATTGTCCCCATAGCATTGTCTAGGCCACTTTTTAATATCTTTAGCTCTCTGTCAAGATAATTGGTACAATGTATTGAAAGTTCATTCTTTTCCAAGTACTGGCACTGTGATAAGCACTTTACATCTCCAGAAAGCTCAGCTAGAAATAAGAAAGTACTCTGTCTCCATAACTCAAAGAGCATAGGATTTAACACCAGAGACATTATTAGAGGAGACAATCAAATGGCCAAAAGAAATCCTTTATCTATCTATCTAGCCATTCATGTTTTTCTGCTTGCCTATTACTTGACAGCAAATTCATATGCTAGTCATTTACTGGTATGTTGAAGGAGTTCAAACACAGAATTGGTCACTTGATTGATTGATCTGAACTCTGTGACTTGCCCAAGCTTACCTCCTACCCTAATATCCAGCTCTTTGAAAGGGTTCAATGACCGGTAATTGGAATAGCATATGCCAGGTCTCATCAATCCATCAACAGCTTAATTAGAAAAAGATTATAAAATATTAACACATAAGCTCTTAAGCAGGGGACCAATTGCCTTGTCTAGGGAGAGAGGAGAAAGTGGTTATATCAATGCCCTTGTCCAAGGAGACTATGTGGTCATATCACAAATTTCCTCGGACAGTGATAAAATGATTTTGTTTCCTCAGTAGGGTTTGGCTTGTGATGGATGATATATTAATGACTTTTCTTGGATTGACATGACAACTGTTGGGATTCTTTCAGAAAACATGGGAATTGCATAAAAAAGTAGACCTCAGCAAGGAGGACATACACTAGAACAGTCCAAGTTTATGACCAAGGCTTTATACATAACAGTACTGCTGTTGACTTCTCTGTGTCTACGCTGTTACACAAGTTGTTTACTTCTCTTTGTTTAACTCCTTGATAAGATTACCATAATGGAGTGGAGTTTATTTCTTATGAACTCATCTGCTAATCCTTGGCATAATGAAATATAATAACACTGTAATTTAATATGTTTTTGCAATTTTGATATCATAGAAAAAAAACTTTCTTTCTTAAAACAATATATGTAAAACTTCTAAAGAACTAGAAAGACTAATCCAAAATAACAAACTAGTATATATTATGAAAGTTCTACTATCAAAGAAGGAAAGAAGCAACAGAGCAGGAGAGAGGTTGTTATATGAGGAGTGAAGAAAGAGTCGGAGAAGGATCCAGAAAGGGCATAATTATGAAGTCTGGCTTTGAGGGGTAAGCAGGCACTTATTAATCAAAACAGAATTAGTAATGCAGAGATCTTTTTGACAAAGTAAGATTTTACCTTATCTCACTTCATCCTACTCCTTCTTTTCTGATCAATCTGAATTATTCGCCAGGTCATTTCCCTTTCTTCTTGTAATAACTGGCTATTTGGCATGATTTTATGTCCCTCCTTGTTTTTTCTTTTGCTCTACACTTCTTGGAGCTCCATTCTCTTCTACATTTCATCTCCTTTCAGAGCAGATGACATTGATCCTCATAACTTTACTTTTTGTTTGAATTCTAGCCCCAGATTTCCAATGCAAAACTATCCTCACGAAATGCTTTTCTCCTCGTTCAACCACAGGGAAGCTTTTTCTCCCAATTTCCCTATTATTGTTAACTGTTTGACCCTATATTCCAATGTCTAGGCTTCAGGACTTGCATTAAGCCCCATTGACACACATACTATTACTCCATCCATTCAAGCCATTACCACATACATCCTCTGTACCTTCCTCTTCCATAGTCACTATTCATTCATTTATTCATTTAATATTCTTATTCAATATCTATTGGATGAACATTTATTGAATACTTACTATTATCCAGGCACAATTCTAGGATATTGGGATATAGCAGAAAACAAAAGAGATAAATATCTTTCAGTCTTAGTTCATTTGTGATGCCATAACAGAATATCAAAAACTGGGTAATTTATAAATAATAGAAATTCATTTCTCACAGTTTTGAGGGCAGGGGAGTTCAAAATCTAGGCGTTGGTGGGTTAAGTGTCTGATGAGGACCCTGTTCCCTGCTTCCAAGATGGTGCCTCTTTGCTCATTCTGTGACCTTTTCCTTGTATGGCAGAAGGCGGAAGAGCAACAAAGCCTGAGCTAGTTCCTTCTGGCCCTTTTAGAATGCATTAGTCCATTCGGGAAGGCAGAGATCTCATGACTTAATCACTTCTCAGAACCCGTCTCAATAGTATCAAAATGGGGATTACGTTTCAACATGAATTTTGAAAGGGACACATTTAAATCATGGCACCACCCTGAGAATTTATATTATCCTGGGGAGAAATAAACAATAAATATTTTGCCATACTTAGCTGAATATTTAATTTAAGATGACAATGATTTTTAAATACATAATTATTTCAAGTATCATCATAAAAAATGCTACCAGTTAAAATAAGACTCCATCCATTATGAGTCATTTTCATTTCAGAGATATTAAAATATTCCATAAATTTGAATTTCTGCATGTCTGAATCAATGAAATTCAATAACACATAATGCACATTATTATTATGTCTATAATATGTTATCTTAGATAAGAGAAAATATTAAGAAAAAATAAGTTGGGAAAAAGAATAAAAAGAGCTTGGGACGAGTTCAATTTTAAATAGGGTAGTCAAGTAGAGATAATATTTTAATAAACACTAAAGGAAGTGAGGAAGTAAGCCTTGCATCTATCTAGAAGAATAGCTAGACCAACCCAGAGAATAGTAGGTACAAAGGCCTTGAAACAGGAGCATTTCTATTCATGCTCAAGGAGCAATGAAGTGACCAGTATGGCCGAAAGAGATTAAACTAGAAGAGCAGTAAGAGAAAAGGTTAGGAGAACTAGACCAAATTACCTAGGGTCCTTTAGGCTATTGTAAGACTTTGGATTTTATGAGAAGGACAGAAAACCATTGCAGGCTTTTGCACAGAAAAGTTAAATAATCTGATTTATGTTTTAAAAGGATGATTGTGATGATAAATGGAGGAAAAACTGGAGAGGACAAGGACAGGAGCAGAAGATCAGTTAGAGAGCGATTGCAAAACTTAGGAGAGTGTTGCTGGAATCTTGGACCTGGATGCCTTCAATGAAGTTATTGAGAAGTGAGACTGAATAAATGTGAAAGATGGAGCTAGGATTTTCTGATGAATGGAGATGTGGGATTGAGAGATAAAAGTCAAAGATGACTCCTGTGTTTTGTATCAGAGCAACTGGAATAGTGGTGTTGCTCTTTCCTGAGGTGGGCTAGATTGTGGGAGAAATACATTTGAGAGAGATTAGGCATTTGTTTTGGCTATGTTAAATTTGAGATCCTATTAGATATCTGAGTGGCTGTGTCTCCCGACAGTGTTTACTTCCCAATGCCTCTGCCACAAGAGGCATCCGGGCTGACATTTTCTGCTCAGACTCCTAAAACTGATCTCCTTGCCTTTCAGCGTTGCAAGTCCTGAATCATCCTATGAATACAATTTTCTTTCTAATATTAAGATGATTAACATTTTTGCTCAAAATTTCAGTATCTTCTCATTGCTGACTTAATTTAGTAGACTCTCAGCTTGAGCATTGATTGGCCTAAACTATTATGAATATTGGCAAATACATACATATGTAACTACAAAAGCAATTAAATTATTGATCATTTTCATCACCCCAGAAAGTTTGCTCTTCAATTTTCATATCTCACCCCAATCCCTGGCAACTACTGATCTAATTTTTGTCTTAAAAAATCAATTTTCAGCCTTTTTCAGATGTAATAAAAATGAAATCATAGCATACATAGGTTTTCGTATCTGGAATTTTTCACTTAGCATAAGGCCTTTCTGATACAATGTTTTTGTTACATGTATTAGGAGTTCATTCTGCTTTATTGCCAAGTAGTGAGGTGTTCTGTAACTTCTTTTATCCCTTCACCAGTTGAAGGATATTGGGCTTTTCCAAATTTCGGTTATTATGAACGAACCCTCTATAGAGGGTTGAATGATGGCCTTCCAAAAGATATGTCCACCTGGAACTTCACCTTATTTCAAATAAGGTCTTTGCAGATATAATTAAGGTAAGAATCTTGAAATAAGATCATGTTGAATTAGGGTGGGTAGTGAATCAATGACGATGTCCTTCTATGAAATACAGAAGAAACAAAACACACAGCGACACAGAGGGGAGAAGACTATGTAAACATGGATGCAGGTATTCAGTGATGTGTCGCAAGTCAGGGAATGCTAACTAAGGATTACCAATAGCCACCAGAAGCTAGTAGAGAGGAATGGAAGAGATTCTTTTTTAGAGCTTCCAGGAGGAGCCAGCCCTGTCAGCACCTTGCAATCCATAACTTCTGGCGCCCATAACTGTGAGACAAAAAATT
The DNA here is from genome assembly GCF_001604975.1 of Cebus imitator. Taxonomy (NCBI): domain Eukaryota; kingdom Metazoa; phylum Chordata; class Mammalia; order Primates; family Cebidae; genus Cebus; species Cebus imitator. Next base: position 606,914 of record NW_016107864.1, read on the forward strand.
TCTGCTGTTTTAAATTGTCAAATTTGGAGTATTTGTTATGTCAGCTGTAGAAAACTAACACAGCTTCTATAAACATTAATATACAGGTCTTTGTGTGGACATACATTTTTGTTTCTCTTGTATAAATACTTAGAGTGGGATTGCTGGGTAGTATAACAAAGATATGTTTCAATTTCTAAGAAACTTCCAAACTCTTTTTTCCATAGTGATTATACTGCTTTTCATTTCAACCAACAATATGTGACAGTTCAAATTGCTTTTGCATATTTGTCGTCATTTGGGATTGTAAATGTTTTGTGTCGTTTACTTTGTTTTAGCCATTGCAGTTGATGTGTAGTGGTTTTACTTTCTGTTTTTCTAATAACTAATTATGAGAATCTTTAAATCTTTAAATGAGTGTTTTTATATAGTGTCTTAAAATGTTTTGTCCAACTTTTATTTGTTGTTTGGTTCCTATTGAGTTGTAAATATGTTGGCAGATAGGGATTAAGATGGCTTTGTTATCTTTCTTTCATTTCTTCTTTATTATTTTATTTGCTTCTTACTTTCTTTCCCCTTCTCTCCCTCCCTTCCTCCCTCCCTCCCTCCCTTCCTTCCTTCCTTCCATTTTTCCTTCCTTCCTTCCATCCCCCTCTCTCCCTCCCTTCCTTCCTTCCTTCCATTTTTCCTTCCTTCCTTCCATCCCCCTCTCTCCCTCCCTTCCTTCCTTCTCCCCTCCCTTCCTTCTATCCCTCCCTCCCTTCCTTTGTGTCCTTTGTAGGGACATGAATGAATCTGGAAACCATCATTCTCAGCAAACTGACACAAGAACAGAAAATCAAACACCACATGTTCTCACTCACAGGTGGGTATTGAACAATGAGAACACATGGACAGAGGGAGGTGAGCATCACACACTGGGGTCTCTTGGGGGGAACTAGGGGAGGGACAGCAGGGGGTAGGGAGGTTGGGGAGGCATTATATGGGAAGAAATCCCAGATATAGGTGATGGGGGGATGGAAGCAGCAAACCACATTGCCATGTATGTACCTATGTAACAATCCTGCATGTTCTACAAATGTACCCCAGAACCTAAAGTACAATAAAATATATATATATATATATATATATATATATATATATTTAAAAAAAAGACGAAAGAAATTGTTCCTTAGTATTAATGGATCAGTTCTGTATTCTGATTCTGATGGCAATTACAGGAATCTATACATGCAATAAAATGTCAAATACACACTCTCAAAAATTGTACGTGTAAAAACTAGTGAAATCTGAATAAAGCCTGCAATTTAGTTAAAAAAAAATAAAACAGGTTATGTGGGTTTTTCAACTTCATTTTCCTGTTTAAAAATTGTTTTGAGTATTCTGGACCCTTTTTTCTATTTAAATTTTAGAATCCATTTGCCAGTTTCTAAAACAGTGTGCCACAATTTTGATTGGGCTTCAGAAGAACCGATAACCTCACAATGTGTAGTCCAATGAAAAAATATAGTATATATCTCCCTTTATTTTGATATTTTAAACATTTCTTTCATCAATATTTTTCTTCCTATAGTAGTTTGGGGACTTATAAATGTTGCATATTTATTATTGGATTTATCTTTGCCTTTTAAACCATTATAGTATTTTAAAAGTTAAATTTCTAATTGTGTATGGCTAGTAAATAAATTTTGTTTTGTTTCGTTCTTATATACTGACCTTGTGTCCTGAAATACTGATAAGCTCACTCCTTACTTGTAGAAGCTTTTGATAGATTCCTTGGGATTTTTTCTATGTATGGAAAGGCCATCAGATGATAAAGACTGTTTTATTTGTCCATTTCCTATCTATATATATTAATTTCTGTTTTTTTAATGTATTCAACTGTCTAGTACCTCATGTCAAATGTTAAATAGAAGTGATGAGAGCATATATTCCTATCTTGTTCTCAGTCTTAGAGAAAAAGTATTTGCTTTGTTTCCATTAAATATGATACTGGGTAAAGGTTTTTGTTAGACACCTGCCATCAGATTTAGGAACAACTCATTATTCCAAGTGTATTAAGAGTTTTTATATTAAATGAGAATTTAATTCTGTCAAATGATTTTGTGCATCTATTGAGATTGCCATGCATTTTTTCTGTTTTATGATGTTTATGTGGTGAATTACTTAGATTGATTTGCACATGTTGAACTAGCTTTGCATTCCTGGGATAAACTCTGTTTGCTAATGATGTATTACAACTTTTGTATTGCTAGATTTGGTTTGTCCATATTTCCTTAAGATTATTGCACCTATTTCCATGTGCAACACCGTAGTAGTTTTCCTTTTTTGTAATAGTTTTGATACCAGGGAAATGATGGCCTCATAATATCAGTTGACCCGTGTTCCATCCTCTTCAAATTCTTAGAAGAGTTTGTGTGCTATTGGCATTAAAATTTTGGTATAATTTGCTAGTGAATTTATTTGGGTTAGATGAGTTCCTCGTGGGTAGATTTTTACTTAAAAGTGGAGTTTTTAAATGATATAGAACTATTGAGAATATTATTTTTCTTATACGAGCTATGATACTTTGTGTGATTCAAGCAATCTGTCCATTTCATATGGCCATCATCTTTTTGACATGTTTTAAAATAATACTTGCTTATTATTCTGATAATGTCTGCAGGATTTATTTATTTATTATTTATCTATCTATTTATGTGAGATGGAGTCTCGCTCTGTTGCCCAGTGGCATGATATTGGCTTACTGCAACCTCTGCCTCCCGGGTTCAAGTGATTCTCCTGCCTCAGCCTCCTGGGTGCCTGGGATTACAGGCCTGCACCACCAGGCCCAGCTCCTTTTTTTTTTTTTTTTGTATTTTTAGTAGAGATAGGATTTTGCCATGTTGGCCAGGCTGGTCTTGAACTCCTTACCTCAGGTGATCCACCTGCCTTGGCCTCCCAAAGTGCTGGGATTACAGGCATGAGCCACTGTGCCTTCCCTATATACTTTATAGCTATTATAAATAGGATTTATTTCTTGCTTTTAAAAAGAATTATTTGCTGTTGGCATCCATGTATGATGTGTGTTGAATTTATATCCTGCAATGTTACAGAATTCATTTAGCAGTTTTATCAGTTTTCTGAGGGAGGCTTTAAGTTTTTCTAAGTTTAAGATCATGTCCTCTTTGAACAAAGCTAATTTGACTTCTTTTCCAATTTGGGTGCCCTTTATTTATTTCTCTTGGCTAGTTGCTCTGGCCAGGACTTCCATTATTACACTGAATAACAATGGTGAAGGTAGGTATCTTTGTCTTGTTCTAGGTGTTAGAGGAAAGGCCAAGGCCATCAAACTTTTTCTGTTCAGTACAATATTAGCTGTGGATTTTTATATATGGTCTTTATTATTTGAGGTGCGTTTTTTTCTATACTATTCTGTTGTATGAATCCAGGAGTTTATTCATTTCTTCTAGGTTTTCTAATTTATTGGTATATAGTTTTTCATAACAGTCTTTAATGATGCTTTCTATTTCTGTGGTCAAATTCTTTTATCTCTTTTTTCATTTTTGATTTTATTTATTTGTATCTTCTCTCTCTTTTTTAGTTGGTCTGGAACAAAACATTTTGGGATTTTTTTTTGATCTTTTTATTTTATTATTTTCAATTTTAATTGTTTTTCTCTGACATTTACTATTTCATTTCTTCTACTGTTTTTGAGGTTTTTTTCCTTTCTAGTTCCTTGAGGTGCATCATTAGGTTGTTTGAAGGTTTTTTGTTTGTTTGTTTGTTTTTTGAGACAAAATCTCACTCTATTGCTCAGGCTGGAGTGCAGTGGTATGATGTCACCCCTGCTCTCATGCTCAAGCCATCCTCCAACCTCAGCCTCCTGAGTATCTGGGACTATAGGCACGCATCATTATGCCTGGCTAATTTTCCTATTTTTTGTAGAGGCAGAGTTTCACCATGTTGTCCAGGCCAGTCTTGAACTCCTCAGTTCAAGTGATCTGCCCTGCTCAGGCTCCCAAAGTGTTAGGATTACAGGTGTGAGCCACCGTACCTGCTTGGAAGTTTTTCTAGCTTTTTGATGTAGGTATTTATTGCTATAAGTGTTCCTATTAGTACTACTTTTGCTGTATCCCAAAGACTTTGGTATGTTGTATTTCCATTTTCACTTGTTTCAGAAATTTTACATTTTCTTCTTCTTCATTGATCATCCAGGAACAGGTTGTTTAATTTCCATGTTTTTGTATATCTTCTGAGCCTCCTCTTTTTTTTTTTTTTNTTTCCTTCTATTTGTATACTTTCCAAAATTCCTCTTTTTAATGATTTCTGGTTTTATTCTATTGTTATCAGAAAAGATACTTGATGTGATTTCTACTTTTTAAAATTTATTGAGACTTGTTTTGTGTCCTAAGATATTGTGTATTCTATAGAATGTTCTATGTGCTTATGAAAAGAATGTGTATTCTGCAGGAGTGGAGTGAAATGTTTCATAAATGCCAGTTAGGTCTATTTGGTCTGGTGTGTAGTTCAACTCCAATGTTTCTTCATTGACTTTCTGTCTGAATGATCTGTCCATCGCTGAGAATGGTGTTGAAGTCTCCAGTATTATTGCATTGGTGTCTAACTCTCTCTTTAATAGTAATGACTTTATATGTCTGGGTGCTCCAGGATTGAGTACATAAATAATTACAATTGATATATCCTTTTGCTGAATTGACTCCTTTATCACTATTAGTATCATTCTTTGTCTCTTCTTATGGTTTGCCATTTGCAGTCTATTTTATTTGATATAAATCTAGCTACTCCTACTTATATTTGTTTTCTGGTTGCATGGAATGACTTTCCACCTCTTGACTCTCAGTTTATGTAAGTCCTTATAAATGAAATGTGTTTCTTGTAGGCAGCTTATAATTGAGTCTTCTTAAAAATTCATTCAGCTATCCTGTGCCTTTTAATTGAAAAATTGAATCAATTTAGATTCAGTATTATTGATAAGTAAAGACTTGTTACTGCCATTTTGTTGTTTGTTTTCTGAGTGTTTTGTAACTTTTCTCTCTCTTCCTTCCTTTCTTATTGTCATCCTTTGTTGTCAAGTGATATTCTCCGGTACTATGTTTTAATTTGTTGCTTTTCATATATTTAGTAAATGTGTTATAGGTATTTGCATTGTGGTTACTATGAAGCTTACAAAAAGGATCTTACAGTTATAACAAGTTATTTAAAGAGATGAAAACCTATTTTAGATCAAAAAGAAAAGAACATCAACAAAAGATAATTTTAAAACTCTACTTTAACTCCACTTCCCCAGTTAGTCTTTGTGTTGTATTTATTTACATATTTTTATATTGCCTATACTTAACAGGCTGCTGTAGCTATTATTGTTTTTGATACATTAGTCCTTTGGGTTTCACAGTAGAGTAAGAATGTATTGTACATCACAGTTACAGTATTACAGTGTTATGGGCTTATCCACTTAACAGGGAGTTTTATGTCTTCAAAATTTTATCTCCTTTTAGCATTTCCTTTTAGCAATAAATTTCCATTATTTAATTATCTGTTTTTCAAGCTTTGGAAACATCTGTTAGTATTTTTTTTTAATAAGCTTTACATCTCTTGCTCAACTCTCTCTTAAACACCAGTAATTAGATTTTCAAGGTAATTTTCTATATATTGTAGGTGATCTTTATTTCTTTTAATTATTTTTCTTTTTTTATCTTTTGACTGTGGTGTTGTCAAATAGTCTATCTTCAAGCTCACTGATTTTTCTCTCTTCTGTATGCATTCTGCTGTCAAGACTAATAAATTTTCTACTTTGACAAATATATTCCTTAGTTTTAAAAGTTCTGTTTGATTTTTTTAAAATTATTCAATCTCTTTAATAAATTCTCTATGATAAAATACTGAATTGTTTTTCTGTGTTACCTTGGAGATCTCTGAGTTTTTTTTTTTTTTTTAAACTACTATTTTGAATTATTTTTCAGAAAGCTCACATATCACTGTCTTGCTAGGGTCAATCATTGGTTCCTTACTTTGTGCATTTGAGAAGATCATAATTTCTTGCTTGCTGTTGTTTTTTTGTGGATTTATGTCTATGTCTTTTCAGTGAAGGATTAGTTATTTATTCCAGGAATCTCTGTCTGGCTTGTTTTGGTTTTTATTAGATACATTTGCTTAGAGGTTCTTTGTAATTTACCTGTTGATTATCTTTCTCTCTCTTTTCTTTTTCCCTACTGGGTCACTGTCTTCGTTTTGGCATTAGATGACACCCTAAGCCCAGGTTTGCCTGAATTTTAATAAACAATCACAGGGCCTTCAGTCACAAAAGAGGGAGGTTCCAAGGAGGATATCCCAGTAGTGTGGGAAGACTGACTAGGAGTTTGTGCCCAGGCAAACTGTGGAACAAAGCTCCTATAGCATGGTTCTGTTGAACATCCACTTTGATGTCTCCTTTGGCTGAGTTACAGAGCAGAGTTTCCAGGGCTGCAGATGGAAGTCCCCACTTTTTTCTGGCCATGTTCAGGGATATATATCTCTCTAGGCACTTTCAACACTTCTTATGGTGTGTTGAAAGGTATCCTGCCAAGAAAACCAAGATGGCCGGCAAGTTGATTGTTCACCTTGATTTCTCTTTTACTAGAGTATAAACCAGGAGTCAAAGGGAGATTTTCTGTGTTTGGTGCCAAGCAGATTGGAGGCAGTGGTATCACAGATATACAAGTGCAATTCTCTTACTGTTCGCTCTGAGTTTTCTGTGTTCTTTATGGCCCTAGGAACTGTTTTTTCCTGACTTGAGTTCTGGGATATTCCTGACCATAACCTTAATGTTGTGTAATGACAGGAAGTGAGGCAGTGAAGCCAGCTAGCTTCTGCACCAACATTTTGGAACCAGAGGTCTTTTTTTCTACTTTCTGAAAAAAGAAGTATACATTACTGATTTGAATAATTTTTCTTTTCTAATGTAAGGGTATACTGCTATAATTTTTCCTTTTAAGCACTGCTTTAGCTCAGTCTGCTGATGAACGTAGTGAGGGCCTGTTTCACTTCTGCTATTGCATTTATTATTTTTAGCAAATTCCACTGGACTCTTTCTATAAGCTTCTCATTTTTCTAAAATTTTCCCATAGACCTTTCAATATATTAATCATATTATTGTGAAGTTACTGTCTGGTATTTCCAGCATGTGAATTATTGCTGATTTCTGATTCCAGTAATATAGATCGTTTATTGCTTGACAATGAGATTTTTTTCTTGTATTTTGGTGGGTTCTGCAAATTTTTTTTAATTGAATATTGGATATTGTGTATGTATGAAAGGTAGACTTGCAGGTAATTTGTACTTATGCCTTACAATGGGCATGCTTCTTCTGTCAGGCTGTAATGTCAGAGGTTAAGTGATTCTATCCGGGAATTGAGCTGTCTTGGGTTCTATTGCTACCACTAGTCTCAATGCACCAAAGCTTCCAAATCCCCCAGTGTTTGTTTAGTATGGGGCCTGGAGTATCAGATGATTGTTTCTGATGTTCCTTATTCATTCTCAACTTTCGTCAGTCTCTGCATTTGCATATCGTAAAGGGGTTCTTTATCCATGCCTTTGCCACTATTAGCAGTAGCTTGTCATTGCTTATTATTTGGTGCTTGAGTTATGGTGGATTTGATCAGTCATTATCAAATCTCCTTATCCAGTGTCAGATTTAGGTAATTCTTATGAGCCTCTGGGTGTGGGTTTGGTCTTTCTCTGAATTTATGCCCTGTATAAATGGCAGTAAAATATTGCCTTTAATTTGTGATGTGTCTTAGGTGGCTAAGGGTTTCCTGATGCTCCTCTAGTGAGACCAGAGCTCTGTCTTATAATCGTGCAGAATTTTAAGCCCCAGATAATTTTCTCCTTTTAGCTCAGAGTTAGATAGTATTGCTTCTGCCACTCTCCCAGAAACAGCAGATTTTGTTGGGCCATGTGCATATGAGAGTTTCCGTTCCTCCACTGTACGCCATAGGAAGATGGATTTTCTTTCTGTTCCTCCCCAGAAGTAGTAAACCTCTGCTCGCCCCTGAGTGTGTGTGTGTGTGTGTGTGTGTGTGTGTGTGTGTCCTCCGTCAATGTATTAAAGGCTTTTATTTTCTATGAGGGAAGCATCCTGGAAAGCAGGTGAGGGTTCCTGCTCATCCCCCAGGGACAGTGATCAGAACCTGCATGCTTATACCATCTTGTAGTGCTGTTTCCACTCTTTCCCTGACTCTAGTTTTTCTTTTGAGCATCTAGTTGAAGCCCATGATAAAGGGTTTTTGAGTATATATTTGTGAACCCCTTTCAAGTCTTAGGCTCCCAGTTATTTTAAACTTTCATATTAGCTCATACTTGGCTTTTAAAAATTTATTAATATTTTAGCTGATGTTCTCTTACCAAATATTATGACAGGCATTTCCTTCTCTCATGTTCTATTGAGACGTAGGTTCCACTGCCCTGGAAGTCTGACCTGCAGACCCTGACTCAACAACGAATGAATTAATGCACTCTCACACCATTACAGTGTTTCGAGTGGGCTAGGGAATGGCCATTGACTGCTTTCAGAGGGCGAAATGCAACCAATCAACCCAGACCCTCTGTCTGTCCACACTTTTATTCATGACAGGTTCTAAGTTATCACACCTGTGGATAATTAACATGGTTAAGCGAATGGTTTTAAGATTAATAAAAGCTTTAGGTTCCCAAGACCAGAGTAAATGCTATTAACAGGTAATTGCCCTTTGATCTTCCTCAGAGAGACCACCTAGCACAAAATCATCATGAGTAGGTAGAGTAGAGACCAATGGGTGTAGGGTAAGGCTTTTGATTATCTCTATCTCTCCCTAACTTAATGGACTAGATGGCTGCCTTCGCCTTCAGCCTGCCCCAGTAAAACCTTTTGGCCTTCCAAAAGGCTTGAGACTAATCTACAACTTTCTCTAATATATCTTTACTATTTTCTGTAATATTTTGCCAACCTCACTGAGTGAATCTCAACATTCTTTAAACAGTTCATGTGTCCTCTTTCTTCCTAAAGGAGCTTATCGCTCTTGGTAATTTGGTGTAGTTCTCACTGTCTTGCAATCTCAGTTAAGTCATGGGATCAAAATAAGTTGTCATTTTGTGGATTGCTTGTTGTTTTCTTGTTGTTTGGATGAGAACATTTTTTCAGTTTTCTTCATTCTTTGTGAAAGTGGATTTTTTTTTTCACTATTCTTATCTTAACATGCTGATGTCTGGCAACTAGAGATGATTAGAATATCCTTCTTGACCTAAGAAGTCCTCTGAGCATTTTCTCTTTTTCTTTTTTTCTTCCCACCCTTCTCCCTCCCCACCACCCCGCCACATTTTCTCTTTTTCACATGTGCATGAAATTTAAACTCAGGAAGCATTGCCTGTCAGACTGATGGCATTTATGTTTTTAATTGCTGGGAAAAATCAGAAAATAGTTTAGACTCATTCTGCTTCCTGGAGCCATACCCAGAGCTTCATGTAAACCTAACAAATTGCCTTAAGATATTATTTTCATCAAATGAGGATGCATTGGTGCCATAATTGAAGAATCTTTCGGTGTTAACTGGTTGGAAAAACTTCTTTGATTTCACAATTCTCTTATGCAACCAGCAATAGTTTATTTAGAACAGCCTAATTCAGAAAGTTGACTTGTCTTGTTAGGGCAAGTATGAGCTCATAATAATATAAAATACTTACTTGTGTCATTTAATTTTTATAATAGCTTCATAAAGCATTGATTTTATTATAAAAAGTGCCATGGTATTTGGTTTTAATCAAATACAGTTGAATGAAAAGAAGAAATTTATAGTGTCAGTGTAATGATTTCTCATAGGGCTCAGAAATCCTAAATTTTCTCAGTTTCAATTCTAAGCTTGCACAAGTGCCAGGAAATTTACTGTGTTTAAATGAGTGTATTTTAAAATATTGCATAAGTTTATATTTATTTTATTTTTATGATATAAGATTAGGCAATGTCTTCTTATAGGAAAAAAATTAAGTTTTACAAGTAGTTAACAAAAAACTCAGATTATAGGTGATGTATTAGCTAAAGTAAAGGTAACTCAATTACCAATGAGGTATTTTATATAAATCTACACGTTATTTAACATGTGTATGCCAGGAGTAATGGTACATTTGTCTAGTCCTGATTCACACCGTGAACGTTTTTCAACTTTAGTCCTTGATCACATCATTTAACCTCAAGTGTAAATACTGAGATTTCAGTAGGTCTTTTTGTGGAGTGTTTTGTCGAATTTGAGTTTTTGCAAACTGAATTATGGGTTAAGCTAAACGTTCTTTCATACATGTATATGTATATATAACAAAAAAAATATTGTTTTACTTTAAATTCTGGGATACATGTGGAGAATGTGCAGATTTTTTACATAGGTATACATGTGCCATGGTGGTTTGCTTCACCTATCAATCATTATCTAGGTTTTAAGCCCTGCATCCGTTAGGTATTTGTCCTAATGCTCTCCTTCCCCTTGCCCCCAACACCCTGTGTTGTTCCCCTTCCTGTGTCCATGTGTTCTGTCTCTCTTCTTTTTTGATAGATAGTGGGAAGAGTATTGCCATTTGAAATCTTTTTTTTTTTTTGAGACGGAGTTTTGCTCTTGTTACCCAGGCTGGAGTGCAATGGCGCGATCTCGGCTCACCGCAACCTCTGCCTCCTGGGTTCAGGCAATTCTCCTGCCTCACCTCCTGAGTAGCTGGGATTACAGGCACGCGCCACCATGCCCAGCTAATTTTTTGTATGTTTAGTAGAGACGGGGTTTCACCACGTTGAAGAGGATGGTTTTGATCTCTTGACCTCGTGATCCACCCGCCGTGGCTTCCCAAAGTGCTGGGATTACAGGTGTGAGCCACCGCGCCCAGCCCACCATTTGAAATCTTAACTCTGATGCTCAACATCTTTATATTGCATATTCCACAGAGTAAAATGGGGAAACAAATAACATCACTGAAAATTGAAGGAAATAAGGTTTTGTGAAAAGCACCAAGCTTAATATCTTTCCATTTTAAGGCCCAATCAATGTTATTTTCCTTTCCCTTATATGCTTTTTTAATATGGAGGTCATGATGGTCTATTAGAATGGATGGAGCTTCGGAGTTGGAAAAAGATACTTGAATCCCAGTTTTATTACTTAGTGGTGCTATGTGATATTAGAAAGCTACTTCACTTCTCTGGTCCTGTTGGTTTTTTTCATTTGCAAAATGGGTGGGAGGGAATAAGACCTATGTTAGATTATTACAAAGATTAAATGACATAAACTTGTGGCATAATGCCAACATCTAGAAGGCATTCAATGAGCTCTTGCTTTTACTTAAATATTATAATCTTCCTTTTTACTTTCTTAGTGTTTTACATGCATCTCATTTCCTGTCAGTTTGAACTTGCCCTCGTATTCCTCTCTAGTGGCTGCTGTGTATCTGTCATCTGAGCTGTAACTGTGCAGAAATACTACTGATAACCAAAGTCATTTTTAGTACTTACTAAATACCAAGAAGTATTCTAAATACTGTACGTACATTATTTCATTTAAAACTTGGTCTTTTTAAAAAGGAAAACTAATTTATAATGAAAGAAATCAGTGGAGTGGAACCAGGAGGGATGAACTGGAAGACGGCCCCAAGGAACTTCTGAGGTAATGAAAAATGTGCTAAATCATGATAGGGATTTGTAAGCATTTGAGAAACTCATCAAATTGTACACAGAAAACTTGGGTATTTTACTGTTGGTAAATTATGCCTGAATGAGAAATTGAGAGGAAGAACCTAATGGTAAAAATATCCATAGAGTGGAACATTTTATGTCTACTTTTTAAAGAAAACTATTCAGACGATATATTCAAGCTCACACTTGCTGGTGGCTGTGCCAGTCAAATCTAGATATATTTTAGTGCATGGCTCCTGCACCTAACCACTAGGCTCCACTGCCTCTAGTGAGATCTGTGTATCCTGACCCATGTTTTCATATTTATTCTTTGTTATTTTATCCTTAGTAAATATATAACATAGTTTGAGGCAGAGCACTATATTTATATTTATATTATATATTAATGTTTATATTATGTTTATATTATTGAAATAGTCTTATCAGAGGTAGAATTGTATAGTTTGGACACAACTCTATGCAGAAAACATATATATCCCAAAATGTTTAGCTAGGGTGATGAGACCCAGGATATATTCTATCCTTGGAATCGCTATGCATTTCCAAGAATGCTGGAAACATTTGGAAGTAATGTTTCAGCTGCAGTAACCTCAGGTAGCATATTCAAAAGTACCTCAGTAAGTTCTCTGGTGGCAAACTCGCTACCAGTGTCTGCCATACAACGGACCCGCAAGGAGGTAGGAGTATCTTTAAGACGAGGCTTTAACAACCAAGTGAATTTGTTATCTAACCTTCTGTTACAATGCATACATTTAAATTTCAAATCAAATATGTCAGCAAAGATCCCTTGATACTTTGGTGATTATGAAACAAAGCAATCTGCAGTGCCTTTGCAGAGTTAGTGTCACTTTAAGGTTATTTCTGCCTTAAAGAGGCAGGAGTTTCTAAACTTATCAAAGCCTTGCCTGATGTCTTCTCTCCCAACTTCCATCAAAAATCCCACATAGATTCAGAAATCTGAATCTGAAATTTAAATTTTAAAAGGACAGTTGATCAAATTGAAGGGACCTTTTCCTCTGTGCCATGATGAATATAAACTGAGAAATGCCTTCTTGTGCTATAAACTGTGAGTTTACCCTCTGAAACTCAATATTAACGTGAAGCATTTAATATACTCATTTAATCCTCACAGCAACCCTATGAGGACTTTAAATTAATAAGCACATTTGTAGAGTAATAAAACATGTTAGCTGGTTGATTTGTCTGAGGATACACATCCCATAATTTTGAGTGGGAGAGCCAATATTCAGGCCTCTTTAGCTACCTCTGTTCCCTACTATGAAATACTGCAACCCTTCCCAAAAGAAAAGATTAAACATGTTTATCTGCTTTACTATGTATATCTGGGGATGCACTGACCCAGGCCAACTAATTTTGGAATTACAACTAGACATTTTCTGTGCTGCTTTCAGCACTTCCTCACCTGTAAACACCTTTTCAAAGCTCCGTATCTTGGGGCATTGCAAATTGAAGTGAGTACATTAAAATTGGGGTTTAAGGGAGAGAGAATATTAGGAAGATTAGATGCTAGCATGTATGGTTTCTCTTGTACCGTATGATCAATGAATTGTAAATGAAATATTAGTTTCTATTAAATTACAAAGCTCATTATTGTGGCATTGGTTAGAGGAGAGTGAATACTTGTAAAGCAAACTGCACCTGAGCATCACATATGGAGCTAGAAGATAAACACAAAGCTTTCCCTTCATATTTAGATCTGTGGGGGAAATGCTGCAAGCCTGTTAAATGTTGGCATTGACAGAGTTCTGCCCATATAAAGATCACTAAAGAGATGATAAAATGAAAAGTCAGGAATCATGGAGCCCAGAAAAAGACACAGCATAAGGCTAGAGATCTTTTTACAAATACAGACCTCTGAAAATGATATTTTACAAGAAGTAGAAGATGTTTTCACAAGATTGTAAGCACCATGTGGACAGAAACACTGTTTATTTCCTAAGGAATTCCTAGCAAGAAGAATAATATTTGACAAATAGCAGGCATTCAAAAAATGTTTGTTAAGTATCTTTTGAATAAAAAGTGGAGAAAAAAGGCAAAGGAATATAATTAATGAATTCCCCAAACCATCAATTCAAAGACAATTTCATGTACGTAATAGCTCAAATTATATGACATCGTTGTATTATTACTTGGAAAGCTATTTGGAGACATATGTGTAAATCTAAGGTAATTAATGCTAATTCCTTCAACAGACAACCTTTAAATCTTAGTGGCTTAACAGAGTAAGGCCTATTTATTACATGTTATAGTCTGATGTGGGCAGCTGTCTCCTATGAGGCAACTCAAGGATCCAGGCTCCTTTCATCTCAGAGTATCATACTTCACTTACAATTGCATTGGTAAGAGAGACAAAATGTATACAAGATCACATGGGTAAGAGCAGGCCAGTCTCGGGAATGGCATTCATCACTTTCCTCCACATGCCATTAGGCAGAAGCCAGAAATATGGCTTCAACTTAACTAGAAGAAGGGTCGGAAATGTTCTCTTCCTGTTTGTCCAGTAAGAGGATCTGGAACTTGTAAACATTTAGAAACTCTCTACTCCATTCCATCTTTTTGAGTATCAAATTTGTATTATACTCTTTCTCTCATACCATGAACACATTCACCATCTCTATAAGGTGATAACCTAATGTCCTATGTAGTCACTCATTGCCCTCCGCCCATCCCAAATTTTGGAATCTCCATTGACGACAGTTTCCTCTCTGAGTCCTTGTTGTGGTTCCTTCTATTTATCTGTCCAATACAGCTATTTACAATAGTGAAACATGCCCAGAATAACTGGAATAGACAATCTCATTTCAAACAGGACATAGAAGTCACTGGTTCATAGCAAAAGTGAAATACCACTAAGCACATGCTTGGGAAGACCCTGGTATTAGTCTGTTCTCATGCTGCCAGTAAAGACGTACCTGAGACTGGGTAATTTATAAAGGAAAGAGGTTTAGTTGAATCACAGTTCAACATGTCTGGGGAGGCCTCACAATTATGGCAGAAGGCAAAGGAGAAGCAAAGGTGTATCTTACATGGTGGCAAGCAAGAGAGATGTGTTGGGGAACTCTCCTTTATAAAACCAGCAAATATCATGAAAATGGTATGGGTGAAACCACCCCTCATGTTTCAATTATCTCCACCTGGCCCTGCCCTTGACATGTGGGGATTACTATAATTCAAGATGAGATTTGGGTAGGGACAGAGCCAAATCATTTCAACACCCTATCTTATGTGTAGGGGAAGGTCCTTGCTTAAGCCTTGGCTATACTTTCTGACAGAGGCTCTTTTGCTTCTTTGACTACTATTCTCTGTGTCCCTACTGAAAAAGAAGTTTCTCTTCATGCATTTTTCTCCTTGCCTATTCTAAAGTGAGTGTAGGAATGGTACTCTCCTTGAAGACTATAGAAACTTCAGAAACAACTTACTATTTGTGGAAAGTGGAAACCTAAAGGGTAATTTCAAAGCTTAAAAATGTTTTGTGTGTGGGGATGTACATGAGGGAAGTAAAAGAGTTTCTGTGACAATACAATTACCTCAAAAACTTAGTGATTCTGATAATACTAGTTTCCATATTATTCCATTTTCTTTTAATCATAAAGTTCTATTATCTAGTTCTAAAATCTGTTTTATTATTTTGTTTTCTTGCTACCCCCACCATGACTCTCTCTTAATATAAGTGGAGTCAACTTTAGGCAGGGCATGAATGGATGTATCCCTTGAGACAGTTTATTCAATTGAGACATTTTTTACAGAATATTTTTCATTCAAAGCCTTATAAATCATTTTGGAAAATTTCCAACATATAAAAAGGTAGAGTGCATAATGATTCACCCTAATCCCATCATCCAGTTTCAACAATTTTCAATGCATGAAGTTAAATAAGTTTAAGTAAAGTTTAACAACTGGAATTTGACAAATCTATGTGACTATATAGTCTTTACATTACTGTAGACTTAGGAGAAATAGATTATGCATAGGGTTGTAAAATTGAAGCAAACACTATCCAGAGACACTCAGTGACTTGCTGAAGATTACAAAATTCGTTAGTGGGAAACCTGGGACTAGAAATGAAGTCTCTTGTTCTTAATCTAATTCTTCTTCCATGTTGCTCTTTTGTCTTGCCCAGATTAATTAAAGGCTGTCACAATAATTTAAGCAGCCACTGTGCTTATCACTTTTTAGGAAAAAAAGTGCTACCTTTCATAACGAGCTTAGTGATGCTCCTTAA
This sequence comes from Cebus imitator, assembly GCF_001604975.1. Lineage (NCBI taxonomy): Eukaryota > Metazoa > Chordata > Mammalia > Primates > Cebidae > Cebus > Cebus imitator. Next base: position 622,813 of record NW_016107864.1, read on the forward strand.
GTAATAAAATTTACAAAACAGAAATAATTAGAAAGTAGAAAACTAGAGCATTGTTAAGATAGTATTTGTATTAGTCCATTCTCTCACTGCTATAAAGAAATACCCAAGACCAGGTAATTAATAAAGAAAAGAGGTTTAATTGACTCACAGTTCTACATGGGTGGGGAGGCCTTGGAAAATGTACAATCATGGTGGAAGGTGAAGCAGGCATGTTTTACATGGTGCCAGGCAAGAGAGAAGAGAGTGTGTAGGAGGAGGAACTGTCAAACGCTTACAAAAACCATTGGATCTTGGTGAGAATTCACTATCATGAGAAGAGAATGGCGAAAGCCATCCCCATGATCCGATCACTTCCCACTAGGTCCCTCCCTTAACACGTGGGGATTATGGGGATTACAATTTGAGATGAGATTTGGGTGGGGACACAGAGCCTAACCATATCAGTATTTAACTTCCAAATCTATTTCTTCAAATATTCTTACTTTTATTTTTGCCTTTATTAAATTGGTCTTCATTTCTCTACTATAGTTAGTGGAAGAAAATGATGATACCTGCAAATTCCAAGGAAGTTGCAATTTGAAATTTTATTGAACAGCAAAATTGAAGACAGCATTAAAAAGAATGAAAAACCCTATTTCAGAGTGGACTGAATTAAGTCTTCTTGCACTCACTAAACAAAAGACGTGCAGCCATATGAAGACAATAAAATATGAGCCTGACCATTTTCTTGTACTGTAGTGACACCTCTGCATATTGACAGATGGGCTCCCAGTGGAGTGGATCCGCAGGTCTTGCCAGCGCACTGTGAGGATCACAAGGAGAAATCAGGCCTCACACCTGTGCTGAACTGAGTTCCAGGCACTTCTCTAGGGCCTATGGGGAAAAAAATGTTATTTTAATTTCTTTTCCTACAAGAAATAAAGGTAATTAAAAAAAAAAAACATTTCTTTCCATTGCCTCATTTTTTCTAAACTGTTCTATTATAATCTATCGGTAGTTAGATGTCTATTTTTGAGGATAACACATATTGCAATTTGATTCTTAAATGATCATTGAACAAAGCGACATCTTCATTTATGTTACATACACAGTCTAATGCCTCTAGACATCTAGGATGTCTTTTCCAAACTTGTTTGATTAATATTCTCATTTTTCTCACCACTGAAAATCATGACTAATTTGCTATTTTCCTTTTACTTCTGAGGCTTCTGCCAATGGCTTGCACTTGGGTCTTTCGCAGCATCTGTGACTGCTCACCATTTGTGATCCCCTGGAACACTGTTGGAACTGGACAGAAATGATGCCCATCCTGGCCTTTCCTATTTACAGCTGTATAATCCAAAGCAGAATACGTTAGTTATTTCTCTCAGCCTCAATTCCTCACTGGCAAAATCAGTAAGAGTCTGTCAATATTACATGATTATTGTTATATCTGTGATGATTAGTAGTCACATTATCATCATATCATTGTAGGGTCCTGATAATGTTTGTCAGATTAGTAAATGGACAGCAGTTCATTAATAATTTCCTGACCTAAAAAATAAATTATTGACCTTTCAGGTAATCTAGACATCTTTCCTCTGATTCCAAAGTCTTTTTATTAAACTCCTTAAAGGTAGAATGTTTCATACACATTTGCATCCCACAGTTCCTAACATATCACCTTATATAATTCGACATTTTTGTAATTTTTCAGAAAAGATAGCCTAGGTAACCTGATAGATTGTTTTTCTTAGCATAGCATGAGTCAGTAGTTTTAAATGGAACGATGTCTGGAGAAAATTTTGGCTGTTACAACTGGGGGTGGTGCTACTGGCAGCTAGCTGGTATAAGTCAAGGATGCTGCTAAATATTCTCAAATATATAGGGTATACAAACAACAAAAAATTATCTGGCCCCAAATGCGCCAAGATTGAGAAACCCTACTACAGTGGAAAATACGGCTTTGGAGTCAGACCTAGGTTCCAGTCCGAACTCAGTTGTCAACTGGCTTTATGATCTTGGGCGAGTTGCTTGGCTTCTTTACATCTTGGTTTTTAACCTCTATATAGTCAGTATATTATATTTTAATATAAAATAAAGCTATTATTTCCTTTTACTTTGGGAATTAAAAAATAATAATTGTAAAGTATTCAGTGCTTAATACATAGAAGTTATGCAAATATATATACATTTTCCTTGCACTCCTTAAAAAATCTGTCTGGCATAATATGTTACAAGAATCTAGACACAGAGAGGTAGATAGATGCAAGCAGGAATTCTTGTCTTAATAAGACCCAGAGATCTCGGGATTTTAGTAAGGAATTTGAATAAGATGTAGGCTGTTCTCTGGAGACACAAAGAGGGGCAGTTCTAATGAAAAACGTGCTTACAGAAAGAGAATGCAAATAAATCTCATATGTCCTGTTGGTGGCCAGGCCACTCTGGGTTACTTTTGTCTTTGCTTCCCAAACACAGATCACTTTAAGAGGAGCTGAACATGCCAAGGCCCTAATAGAGATGTGAATTCCACTTGCTTCCTGATCTCAGTCAGCTTTCATAAAATTGAATGTTTCCTTAATTGATTTCATAGAATCACAAAGACTTACTTTTATCAAGATTGTTATAGGGAGTCTAGAGCCTCCAAAGGAGACTGTAAGCATCCAGAGAATTGGGCACCAGCATAGCAGGCAGGAAAATGCATCTGCACCTGCTGCAACCAGCTAGCCTTCCTCCAGGCCTGGGCCCAAGGCTGACAGTGAGCCATACCAGAATTTTAGAATGCTCCAATGTTCACCATCTTCGTGTTGAAGCACTAGTAGAACTAGTAGATAGGTGTCAGGGAGCTCCAGGAGAGCCTGTCCTGATGCTATGCAAGCAGGTATGTCATCCTGTTTAATGTAACAGACTCAGGACCAAACACATGCCTGGAACACAGGTGTTTAATAATGATTATTGAATAGTCTCACAGAAACACTGAAACAGTAACATTTGACTCTGAAACCTGAGGGAAACACTCTGGGCAGAAACCAAAGTGTTTCTGTGTGGAGGTCTTTGAGCTGGGTGATTCACAAACATTTAGAAGCATTCCTGAAGACTAATACCTCCTCTAAGGAGTGAGGCATAAAACCTTACATAAAAGGCATCACTGCAGAATCAAGTGGAGCCCATCCCTCACATTAGCAAGAGGTATTGAAATATACCCGTATATATTATAAGTCAGAGGGAAGTATAATAAAATTCAGTTGAAAGAAACAACTACTTAGGAGAGTTAATGAGTTTGCCATTCAAAACATGTGTTAATAATTACTATTTTATTAAATGCTTGTCACTTCTCATCTATTGAAGTAAGCACTTTTCACACATATCCTTATTTTATGGGCACATCAACTTATGACATAGATTCTGTTGTTATCCACATTCTACAGACAAGAACATTGAGGTTTAGAGAGGTTAAGTTATTTTCCCAAAGTCACAGAATAGTAGTTAAGGCCAGTATGAGTCCAGAGCCTGAGTTCTTACACATTAAGCAATATGCTTAGAGAATCCCTTGGAGCATCCTTACAAAAGCAAAAAAATTGCTTGGAAAATCTCTGCCTGAGCCAGAGGTACTGACCTGCAGTGTCAGGTCCTATAAATCGGCAGATGAATGGCCACGTATTTTTGGCAGCCAAAACAAAGAAGGAAATGTGAATATTTAATGATTTGATGTGCAAAAGAGAAAGGCAAACCAGACGTATTAGAGAAGCACAATTATCTCTGCTATTAAAACCAGATAATCATTTCTCTGGGGCCCAACAGAGGATAATGTTTAATATAAATAACAATGCATAAACGAGTCTTTACTGTAAATATGATGCACAACAAAAAGGCTATAATCATGAAATTACTGAAATTATTTGCATACCTTGAAATTATTTTAATACATCTTGCTAATGTGAGGGATGGGATCCACTTGATTCTGCAGTTATCCCTTTTATGTAATGTCTTAAGCCTCACTTTTTGGAGAAGGTAGTATTCTTCAGGAATGTTTCTAAATAGCCATGAATTATGCAGATCAAAAACTTCCACAAAGGCCACATGTTTTTTTTAGGAGGAAACCACTACTAAGCTCTACTCTTCAGGGAGTAGATTCTTAAAGTCACAGATGCTCCCTCTATACATGTTGCACTGGCTCTGAGAAAACAATGTTTATGAAGACTGTCTGAAGATGATGCTGTTAATTTGTTCCTCTATGCAGAGCTTAAAGCTTGCAGTGAACGCCAAGAATGAAATACTCAGACAGTTCCAGCTGAGCGGGCCTGGGGGTAGATCTTCCGAGAGAGTCCGCCCCAGCATCCATCCACCAAATATTTATTAAAAGGGCTTGTCTAACTACAAACATCCACTAGATGGTCATTTGAAGTGGGTACCTTGTACACACTCAAACTGCATTCTCAGGAAGTTATTTTTCCTGCTTTACGGTAGGAAAAGAGTAACAGGGTTATATCTTGATAATTGGAGGCAACATCGGCGCCCCTTTATGAGAAGAGAAGCTATTAAATCTGTGGTCTTTTGTATGTGTTTAGAGGGATTATGAGACAGGTAAATAGCACATAAATACAGAACTGACAAAAGGCAAACCCTACCTGCTCAACTAAGCCATGCAAGGGATGGATATCTAAGTTATTTTTACCATATTTTGGCCCTTGAAAGTGATTAGAATGTGACTGGGATAATAAACCTGCACTGAGTTAGCTTAAGTGTGTAAAAAAAAAAAAAACCTCAAAAAACTTTTAAAAATGTCTTTAGGTGCTGGCCATTTCCCTGCATTAGCCTTTAGCTGGAATGCTCTAGAAGTGAGCTTGGAAAAGTAAGGCTGTGGTTGGTTTCTTTTCACCTGCTTCAGACTCCTTAGAGGGCCTCTCTTTTTAACAGCCTGCCACCTGTTGCTGCCCTTACCCTGAGAGGAAGGAAGGAAGACTACACGTGGCAGCAAGAGGCCAGAGAATGACCAGGTGGTAATGTGCGTTTGTAATTGCGGAGGCAGGAGGCAAGAGGGTAGCAGGCTAGGAGAAGATCGCTCCCCTCATCCTCCAGACCACCTACGCTTGGAGCCAACGCTGTTAGGTAAGGTACTGAAAACATACTGGGCTTTTTATTATTTTTTCTACCCCCAAGCAGAGAGGCTCAGGGGAGGAGCAGATGTGCAGCACAAGGTCTGCTTTGAAATTCCCTAGCCATAGTGTTTTTAAACATGTTATAAAAAAGCATTCCTTACTGCTGCATCTATCTTCTGAAGGTGGCAGAAGCTGTTAGCATTTAACATGGCGATGGGAGAGCGTCCTTTACTAGTGGGCTTCTCCCCCAGAGCTCTGTACTCCAGGCTGCTCTGCACCCCTCTGCCCACCTTAGGCTAAGAAGGTTGGGGTGCGCAGGGACTGTTTCTTAGCCCTCTCCGTAGAGAGCCAGGGAAGACAAGGAATTGCTTGTCAGCTGAGACATGCGAGGGTGGCAGGGAAGGGCAGAAGTAGGAAAAGCAGCAGCACAGCAGGCAGCAGGCCACTTTCTGGGCACAGTTACTAAGGCACGTGACCATGGCGAAGAGGATTCTCAGGACCGGGCTGGAGCTGCCTGCAGCCACCCGGGACTCGGTCTGTGTCTCTTGGCCTCCCCTCCATCACCACAAACCCACACAGGGGCAACTTGCCTCAGCTGCCAGAGACCAAATGGGCACTCCATGGCATCCTAGCAACTCTCCTGCCCCAGGTCTCTGTGGGCAGCAAGAAAGCCAGAGCTTTCTTGGATAAAACCCAGGAGGCAGCATGCAACCTTCCTTTATACTCCAGGGAAACAGAAAAAAGTCAAGGCCAGGTAGGCTGATACTGGAAGTAGGAAAGTGAGGAAGTGAGAACTTGCATATTAGGAAGACAATCATAATTGGCCACTTTCCTTCCCTCCTGGAGGCACTCCTCCAGCAGGGAAGTTTGTCAAGGAGACGCGGCCACCCAATCACATAGATGTTCACTGACCAGGAGTCTTATCCAAGGACTGTCCCTTGGGCAGCCTCCAGCCTCCTCAAGGGGGATGGGAGGCACTGTTGCCTGAATGGGGCCAATGAATGCAGGCCACTTTAAGGGTAGAAGAAAAGAGGGCAATAGCTTTTCTGTTAGGGGAGGAAAAGGCTCTGGTTCATCCTTATCCTCACTAGAAAAAAATCTCTTCCTTACTCCCTATAGAAGGGAATGAAGTGGGGAGAGAAGTCTCTCCCTGTTGTTCTCATTTTTGCTTTTCCTTCTCTTTTAAATGTCCTGAATTCCCTTCAGGTGGAGAAGATGGGTGGTCTGACGCACCACAATCTAACAGGATACAATGCAGAGCTTACCAGCGCCCAGGTGGTCAAAATAGTAGCATTAGTAAAATGACCTTGCTTATGTCCTCTTTTCAGGCAATGACCTACCTGCTCCCATAACTCTAAGTTTCCTTGATCAGGAAACCAAGGGCATTCCTGCCTAATTAAGAGCATAAGCTTGTGTAGAGCTCCAGGCTCTACGGTGCACTGGATAGCCTTAAGTAGCTGTTGCACTGTTTTAAAAAATACTTTCTGCTCTTTGGTCATTTCTTGACTCATGATAATCTAGCCCCTGATGTTTTACACATGCATCCCTTCCTCCTGATGGGAGTCAGGACTGTCCCTTACGAGATTCCCTGGAAAATTGATGAGCTTTCCTCCTTCACACATGAATTCAAGTCAATCATGTCGGGGGCACCAGCCGCAGAACTTAGAGCTCTGCAAGAACACCAAGAACGCAGTACTCAGACAGTTCCAGCTGAGCGGGGCTAGGGGACAGCTCTTCCGAGAGAGTCCACCCCAGCATCAGTCTGCCAAGTATTTATTGAAAGGGCTTATATTAACTACAAATATCCGCTAGATGGTCATTTGAGGTGGGTTGCTGAGGCACCTGTGACCTTGTACGCACTCAAACTGCATTCTCAGGAGGCTGTTTTCAGCGTTCCTTATCACACCACACACTCCACTCCCTGTCCTGTTTTCAGAGCAAACGGGTTTCATTCTCATGTACAAATAACATACACAGTGCCTCAGTATTTTTCCATGCCTGATCTCAAATACCATGTACATAAGCTTGAATGTGTTGCCGTGCACCCTCTATGCTCTAGGTATTATAAAATCTATCTCTACATTGTAAATGACCAGCAGGAATATCCCTAGATTTCATGGTTATGGTCTTTTTGTTGTGTGTCCTGTTTAAAGTTGCTCTTGTAGGCATTGTTAATTAAATTAAACAGTGTCCTCTGGTGAGGCCCGGAGAAGTGATTCCCTGGTTTTAATCGCAAAGATAATTGTGCTTCCCTAATGGCTCTGGTTTATCTTTTCCTCTTGCACATCAGACCATGTAAATATTCACGTTTCCTTCTTTGTTTTGGCTGCCAAAAATACATGGCCACTTACCTGCAGATTTATAGGAACTTAGACTGCAGGTGAGTACCTCTGAGGCAGAGATTTTCCAAGTTGTTTTTTTTTTTTTTTTCCCCATTTGTGAGGATGCTACAAGGGTTTCCCTAACCCCCTGTTAATTTTAACTCCTATCAATGGGGAAAGTCAGGGTAATTTTGCAGGGGGTAGAGGTGAAGAATAGCTAAAAGATTCTAAGCAATGAACTTGGGTTGGGGCTACACAGGTACAGATGACAAATTCCTCACTCTCAGTGAGTTTCTGGCTTAATGGAGAAAACTCACAAGTTAAAAAATTTTGTAACACGCAGTTTTTAAAAATTGCATTCATGTGAGGATGAGAACACTAGATGAGATCTTCGAGCTCTCTACTCTGCCAAGGGAAATTAAGAAAGTTTTAATGTTGGATTTGACAGTTGGACAGGACCTTGCAGAATAAAGAAACAACATTTATTGAACACTGTATGCTGTGTGCTGCTTTATTTAGATTAGCTAGCTGAATCTCGGTAACTGCACAAGATAGCTGCATTTTCTCTCATTTTTTTTTGGATAGACAATGATCATAAGGCCCAGGAAGATCAAGCATTTACTCAGGGTGGCACAGGTATGGTGCTTCGAGGCTGGGATTTCAACTTAGACCTGTTTGTCTTCAACCCTGCTTGTTCCTTCATGCATTAGGACTATTCAGATCTAATGAGGTCTTCAAATGAGGATTCATGGTTCTGGGAATTGGGAAGGCAAATTCCACCCAGGCATATCTGGTTGAATGTGTTCTTTGTGCAGGCAGAGGAAAGGGCAAAATGATATTTCAGGATGTTTCTAGCTTATTTTCTGTGCATGCTTGTCTCAGGGAAGAAAACATCTCCACTTCTAACTTTTGATCAGTGTTCCTTTTAGTGTAAGTGTCTCTCCAGTGGTACAGCAAAGTTTTTAGATGAATTACATTTAAACTGGATGAAGAAAGGGATCAGGTCAGTCTTACTCAGGACTCATACCTAGTACCTGGCAATAGAAGCCATTGATTATCATTGTATATTGACTCAGTGAACACAGCAATCCAGGATTCACTGAAGGAACTTGAAGATAAGTGTTAATATATTAGGTTTGGTGATTTGGTAGATTCTGTATCCCCTAAGTCCTCATGACAATTTTAGGTGCTCAACAAATGTTTTCAATTGAAAAACGCCCCACCATTTAGAACTGCATTTAGTCGGAGAACACTTCCCTGACAATCCTCAATTTGGCTTACTCCTACACCAAACCACACAAATTCTGCCACATGACTTCTGTAACACTCTACGTCTCCTGTCAGGGCACCTATTAACATTTTTAGAATTGTCTTCTCAGTTACACATCTTCTTTCACTCCCATGTAAGCATCCTGAAGACAGTGTGGCTCCCTTAATCACCTTTGTGTCTGTAATATCCAGCCTGGCATAAATTAGGCTTGATTGGTTAATAGAATGAAAGAACTAATCAATCAATGAGCACAATATTTAGTTATTCTTGATTACCATGCTAAACACATGAAGAATACGCTTTGGCAGGTGAGTCATAATCCAGAGAAGAGCTAAAAATAATTACACAAAAGCAAATTATTATATATAAACTGTGCCTCCCCCCAACACAAAAGAAAAATACATGCATTATAAAATGGCACCTAAGTAGCAGTATGAGGGCCCTATAAAAGCAAAGCAAAACAAACCAAAAAACAAAATGAAACTAAACAAGTTGTATTCATCATTAGATCACCCGGGCTTCCAATTGTCTCACTGCAGTAGTTCGTTCTTTTAAAACTTCTGGTGCCTCCTACTCTGAGTTGCTGCAGTTTAAGTATTAAATTCCTCAAGCTGAAGATTTTCTACCTTGTTCATCTTTCGTCTTCTTTCATTCCTCCCGGGAAGCTGCATGGTTTTTACTTCTTATTCCACACAACCCTTTGGCCAAGCTTCTCAGCTTGAAAGCTGCTTTGTATTTTTATGTTTTTAAAGTAGACCACGTATTCAAGCACAGTACTCTGTTGACTTATTTTAGTTTTTCTATCACGGTACCTCTTTCATGATAAAGCTTTTCCTCTACGCTTTGCAGATAGAAAGTAATAATGTAAGTGATTGATTTTCTCTTCCTAGTCACAAAACATTTTGAAAGTGATTCAAAAGTCTCCAGGTCTTTTCATGCCTATCTCAACTCCAAGAACATTTTAGTGGCAGCCATGCCTTACATACTAATATGATTCCTGGCACTATGTATCTGTTGCTTTATGAATATTGCTACTTAAGATTAATGTTGATTTGTAAATTACATCAAAGGAAATAACTTTAATAACATCTATATTGATTTACAGTTTAAATACTGTTTATTTAATTACCTTGTTAAAGACACAGGCATCTCACTATATTGCCTGTGTTGGAGTACGGTGGCTATTCACAGGCATGATGATAGTGCACTAGAGCTTTGAACTCCTGGGCTCAAGCCAGCCTCTTACTTCAGCCAAGTAGCAGTACTGCAGGCACATGCCATCATATCATGCTAAAGGGTTACTTAATATCAGTAAATTCTCAATAGCCAGTGTAGGTTACTTACAGGTGGGGAAACTAATGTCCTGGTTGGTTTGCCCAAGATCAAATAGTCTACCTAGACTTTTTTGTCTAGATATTATTCCCTCCATTATATCCACTTGTGCGAAATTTACAACCATGCAACTCTGACTCTACGAAAATGGGTTCTCATCCCCAAGGCTTTGTCTTAGGACCATGGTCGACTTAAGGAGATCTCCTGATAACGCTGTGCAATTACTGGGTTCTGTATCTTTGTACAAGCTGTTCTTTCTTGGGAAACCTGTTCCCACCTCAAATGTGAAAACTCTTTATATATTTGTGCTCAGGTGTCACTTTCCCTGAGAAGCACATCTATCACCCTGTACAAAGTTAGTGACCTCCCTTATGTTCCTTTTGTTCCTTGCATATCTTTCCATTACTGGATTTATTACACTGGAATACAGTGGGATTTCTGTCTCCTTGGATTTGCCTTAGGCAGTTGGAAGACAGAGATTATGTCACATCCAGTAGATGCTTAGTAAATCCCAGTTGAGCTGAATTAGCTATACAATTTAAAGAATTAAAACTATGTTGGGCACATTACCTGGGAATGTTTGCTGCTTTTTGGATTTCTTGCTAAAATTCATACTAATACCAAGTTACTTAGTTCACTGAGGTGTGTCAAACTTGATTAAAGTATTACATGTTCTATTTTTCCATCTTACACATGAAAGTTGATGCTGTTAGAATACAAAAAAACTACCCAGAAATGTGGTCGACTGAAGGAAACCATCTTAATCTGGTTCTTCAAGCTTCAAAAAACAAAATGAAGATGCAAGGCCAATTAGAGGGACTGTTGTCACTCCACATGTAAGAAAAATGTTACCTGTCATCCAGACTAAAGTTTCTACCTCTCATTCTTCACAATATCTATGTTTTTAGAGATGTGGCTGGGTGTATGCTTTATATGCATTAATCCTTACAGTAGTCATGTGATGCAGGAATAAAATCATTCTTCACTGTTCATGCACATGAGATCAAAGCAGGTTTAATGACTTGCCAAGTTCACATACAAGTTAAAGGGAAAATGTGAGATATGCAACAACTTGTATCTGGTTTCAAAATGTGTACTCTTTACAAGCTGCATGAGCTTTTCTTGCTGTATGAGCAGCCATGACATAAAGAGGAATGCTTTCTTCATCTTATTCATTCAAACATTTTCTTTTCCACCTGGCCAGTGACTTTGCTATGAGGAAAAAGAAAAAAAATAAGCTTAAATCCTTTTGTGTAACAGTGCACCTGACTGAGAACTAAAGTAGCTATTTGTCCTTGGCAAATCACTGTGTAGTTAAGACTTTTCATAAAATTCATTTAAATTTTCTGCTTTGGTCTCAAGGCCCCAACCTCTTGAATATTATTTGGTTTTAACTTTTCTTTCCCAGTATGAGTGAAGCTCCTGTTGGTTTTTATAAATGCACCTTTTTCATCAGACACATAGCTTTCTAATGACTTTCATGTTCATTTGATAATTTTCTGGAACATGAACAGAAGGCATATATAATACACAAATATGATTATATAATTATATATATATTTATATATATAATTATATAAGTATATATAATTATATATATATTTATATATATAATTATATAAGTATATATAATTATATATATAAATATATATATAATTATATATATTTATGATTTTTTTCTTCTGTCTGGGAGGCAGTAGTGGGAAGTATAAAAGTTTATATTAACCTCCACCCCACTTTTTATTTTTGGTCAGCCAAATGGTTAGCAAGAAAAGAGACTTCACAAACTGAAAGATTCCATGCTGATTTTCAAAGGTGGCCCCAGTTTCTTCTAGGTCACTGAAGGTTTCCATCTATTAGAAAACAGCCTTGAGGGAAACTACCAGGAGCATAGTCATTAATACAGCATTCATAGTTCAGTGTCAGGAACTTTTGAGAATGGGGGAAATTATGAGATACCTTGTTCTTCACATTTTAAAAAATAGAGTATCTATTTGGTAAAATTCAAATACAGATCTAAGGAAACATATGAACAGGACCTAAGTAAGCTTTTGAGTAAAAAAGACCTAGGATTGAAATCCAGTTCTATTGTTATCTTTTTGTAGTGGTGGTTGTATGATTCAACACATACATTAAATGTCATAAAGCCTTATAACAAAAAATTTGGAAGGTTTTTAGGCATTATTTATTCCACTATATTTTCAACACCAAACTTGTTCCCTTCACTTTTTGTGACTGACAGGAAAAATATTAGACACTTTGTTTTTCTCCTGTAGATCTGAGACTATTAAATTTTTTAACCTCTTTTTTTTTTTTTTTTTTTTTTTTTTTTTTTCCTATAGTTTTGAGAAAAACAAAAACAATTTTTTTTTCTTCTGTCATTCAGGCTGGAGAAGTTCTACTGATCTATCTACGGGTTTTTCGACTCTTCTCTATTCATCTCCATTTCACTGTCAATCCCAACAGGTAAGTTATTTATTTATTTAGAGATGGAGTTTTGCTCTTGTTGCCCAGGCTGGAGTGCAACGGTGGAATCTCAGCTCATTGCAAAGTCGACATCTCTGGTTCAAGCGACTCTCCTGCCTCAGCTTCCCAAGTAGCTGGGATTAAAGGCATGGGTAACCATGCCTGACTAATTTTTTGTATTTAGTAGAGATGGGGTTTCACCATGTTGGTCAGGTTGGTCTCCAACGCCTGATCTCAAGTGATCTACCCTCCTCGGGCTTCCTAAAGTGCTGGGATTACAGGCATGAGCCACAACCCCCAGCCCTTTATTTAGTTATTATATTTTTTAGTTCTCAACTGTCATTTAGTTCTTCCTGTATTTCTAATACTTTGCTGAAACTTTGTTTTTTTATTTGTTTCAAAAGGTTTCGAAGTTCCGTATTGGGACAATTTTATAATGCCTGCTTTATAGACTTTGTCACAAAATTTCAACATCTGTGCTATCTTAGTTTTGGCATCTGTTGATTGCTTTTTCTCATGTGAGTTGAGATTCTCCTTGTTTTTCACATCAGGACTAATTTTGAATTGTATCCTGCTTAAAAATCATAGAAAATGTTGACATTTTGTTTAGGTTCTGGCTGCAAGTTCAATTTCACCTTTTGTGGGATTGTCTGGTTCCAATGTCAGTTGAGTTTTCAAAGCCTTTGCTTCTGTCCATCCTACTTATTTGTGCTCCACCTAGTATGGTCAAACTAGATGGTGATGTATATGTCACCACAGCATTGTCAAAGATTTGGACGGGCTGATTAGAATCAGTTCTATTCATAAGCTTACTTCATATATAATTTGCATAGGCTCACATTTCTCAGCTACTCTTTATCCTTAATCTCCTTGTCAGTTTCCAGTTCCCTGGGGGTCACTTATTTGGCCCTCCAGTAGGAAATCTGGGGCTCTAGTTGCCCAACTCCATTGCAGGGCTAACACCCGGGTAAAACAAGTTAGGCACATTTCTTGGGTACAAAATTTAAGAGAGCTCCTAAAAATTCAATAATCAAGATACATAAAATTTTAATGCAATCTTTAAAAAAATGAAAATGAATGTGAAAATTTAAAATGAACGAAATGTGGCAATTTAAGTAAAGAGAGGATCCAGCTCCGCACTTTACTACCCTGCTTCACTTCCTCACCCTCATTCCAACCCTACCTTGCTGTGTACTTCTACAACTGCACCTCCATCTGGAGCCAGGCAAGCAGGAAGACAGGTGGAAAAAAAATGTAACCAGTTTGGTGGTACTTTGAATTCTGGTCTTCGTCCTCAACCTTTCTGCTACTATTTATATTTCAGAGCCTTCAAGTAGTTGATCTATGCATTCTACCAGGTTTTGCAGCTACACTCAATGAGAAAGACAGAGTAGAGGGTGGTTATTTCGTCTTAACAGGAACAAGAGCCAGAGAAGAATATTCTTAGATTGCTACAAGGAGCTAGGTGAAAAAATTGACAAAAAAAGTAAATTCTAGGGGAAAAAGTAATAAATATTTCAAAAAGCAATTCTATCACCTTATTATTTCTAGTGAAACTTTGTATTCTTAAGAAGAAAATTAGCTTTCCAGGATTTATACAATACACTCTTTTCCTTTCTTTCATCTCCCAGGGGAACGTTCATGTGTACATGCGTGTATGTGTGCATGAATAGGCATGTGTACAGTCATGCCCCAGAGAAAGACAGAAACAGAAATAGAAATAGAATCAGAAATAGAATCAAAGTGGGGAGGGACTTAGAAAAGGATGCTGTAGATGTAGGTTGAGCTTCTCCAGTGTTCCCTTTACCATTAGGGAAAGATTAAAATGTGAGAATAAAGAACTTATCAGGTACTATATGGATTTTCTTTTTCCTTCCTATTTTGAGGAAATCATCAGAGGTAGAAACCTCTCTCATGGGTACAGTATTTGCTACCATTGACAATGTCACAGTTCTTTCCATTTATAAAAAGAAGGATACTTACATAAAGGGCAATTTATTGTTTTAAGCAAGGGAGGTCAAGTTCAATACTGCCATTCCTTTAGCTATCTGCATAAGTACCTTAAAACTATGGAAAACATATTCAAATGTGCTATTTGAAGAATGTAGTTTGGGATTTTTGATTGTTTGCTCCTGGACCCAGAACTGCTTTGTTTATTGAATATGGCCAGTGTTAGATGGAAGGTTGTAAAAAGCAGGACATAATCTATTTAAATACTATTTGAATTTGACTGGAGAAAAAGAACTGTGTACAAAAGCTGTTGACTGCTTTTTAACTTTGTGATCTCTGGACCTTTGAATTCATTGCAGTAAAAACCAAATTGTAACCTTTGTTTGGCCCAGACAGTGAATTCTATAAATCTGGAAAACTCTAAAACATCCCCTCTCTAATTTTCCTCCCTGTCTCCTTCTCTTCATCCATCCTGCCTTTGTTTTCTTCACCCCCTATTTCCTTCCTCTCCAGGAGCACTGATTTAGCACCTTATTTTGCCTGTCACTTTACTAGACACTGTGGACAATGCAAAAGTAGATGAGATAAATAATGATCTAGCTGGGAACGCTGCCATTTATTTGTGGAAACAGGTGTAATCACATGAAAGACTTAAAACAGACTTGGAACAATATACATCCCAGTGAATAAATGTCTCATAGAGATGGTCTTTCTAGATTATTTCTGATCTCTTTAGGGAATCATTGTGTCTCAACTTCATTACATTTGCATACGTTTCTCTTTTCCAATAAACAAATTAGTTTATTAGTGTGTGCGTGTATATGCGGTGAGAGATCTTGTATTTAAAAACGCATATATTATGTGTGTTTCAGGTACTTCTTGCTACCCTTAGCTATTGCTTTAACAAGTCAAATTTTCTTATATTACCCTCTGTAAAGACATTTCTGTTCTTAGACGGTGAGCCAAGTCAGGTGACACTGTCTGATTGCTGAATAAGCCTTGAGCCAGGCATTCATTCTGAGGGTCACAAACGGAAACCTACCCAGTGGCCTATTTTTATGAACCTTTGCTTTATTCCAGGCAAAGCTTCCCAAGAGGTCTCTGCACTCTCGTCTGGTTTGATCTCTAGTGAAAATCTCCTAGGCAGTCAGCCTCCCATTGGGTCTGCTCACCTAGAAAGCTTCTGTCTGCTTTCAGTAATTAGGGCGAGACAGCTGACACAGATCTACCTGGGAATTGCCAGTCTCCCCTTGCACGTTCTCTGGCTTCCTCAGGCATTCTGCCTGGGAATTAACCTCCCATTACATCATTCAGAAAGGAGGTGGCTCATGATGCCATCTTCTGGCATGAGTGACCTGGGGTGCTCTGAAGAAACTTAGAGGCTGACAGTGTCAGAGAGTAATGATGAGTACAGGAAGAGAGCCCTCAGGAATTACCTCAGGATGCTTTCCAACTCCTCCCACTCCGGCTTCTCAACACATTTTAGAGAAGCAATTATCACTGGGAGGTGGTGGAGGAGCAAGGCTGTGTGCGGGACTGGCTGACCAATTTAGCAAATGAGAGGAGGGACTACCTCCCATGCAGATATAGCTGTATTTTGGAGAATTGTTACCTGGAGAGAAGCCGACTTCTGCCTTCTCCTGGGAAGCCTGTGACCTACGATTTTGTTAGAAATGGTATTTTTTGTTCTTCAGAGGAAGGAGTTTCGTTTATGGCAGATTTTGAATATGGTTGTAATAAAATGGCCTTTAAATTTTAGAATTTGTGTGAAGAAATCCATTGGATGTCTCCCTAAACCCCAATTTCCTTTTCTGAACTGTGGGTTTTGGCAGCTTTCGTTTTCAGGGTCCAGTTGCCGATTTTAGTAAGGCAGGAATAAAAGCCCCTGGCACCTCATAGCTTGTAACAGCTCCCAGCAGGATGAAGGAAGGCTGAGCTGGCAGGTTTCAAATGTAGGTTGCACTTCGGTATCCTGAAGCCTGTCAGTCATACATACCATAGCTACAGAGGGTAGGCAGCAGCAGCACACTAGTCTCAATGGGAGAAACAACTTTTAGAAATTACATTTATATTGTTCCCTTATCTAGGTGCTGCTTCTGTTGAAACAGAGACTCAGAGACACGTGATTTTTAGATGTATTCAGTAACTACAATTTTTCTCAATTCAATGGGATAAGCACCTGCTGCCAAGCAGCATTGTCACCAGCATCATCAGCAACCAACTGATCGATGCATTCATCATTTTTTTAAACTAGCCTTAGTTGAGCTAATAAGGTTCTATATGTCGAACTCTAGACATTGCCCTATAAATAGTTTACTCGTTACATTCAAGGTACTCTGAATCCTTTGGGTAAAACATGTAACAAAATTTATTGTAATTAATATAATGTGTATTGTAACGGAGACGTTAATTGTTATTTAACAAAACAGATGGAAGGAGGCAAGGTCTTTCCAGGCAAAGAGAGGAGCACGTGGAAAGGAATGGAGATGCGTATGTGCAAATGGCATGTTCAGCTCACTATTACGGATGGAAGGGCAGTGAGTGGGCCTGAAAAGGCAGGTGAGGACAGATATTTAAGGAACATGCCATGCTACAGAGTATGGATTTATTCTGAAGTTAACATTTATATAAGAGTAGTAAGCAGATGTAACTGGTATCATCTACTTCACCATCTTGAAGTACAGACAAGATTATAACAAAATAATAAAAATATCCTAGCAATGTTTTAGGATACATCCTGGAAACTTCTGTGAAGAAACAGACATGAATGGGAATGGAGAGGAACACACAGGGAGCCCAATTGTGTCTTCTATATTTATTTGGTTTTTTAACACAGAGTTCTAAAGTAAGTTAGTACAGCATTAGATTTGATTAAAGTGGTGATGAGTAAAGATGTGACAATAAAATAATTATCAAAAATAATGAGGGTTATATCTTTGTAACATTCAAATTCACTCAGGTCTGTATTTGTGCAAGATGGCAAGTGTTACAGGCTGAATTTTACCTTCTCACCAAAATTCATGTATTGAAGCCCTACCCTGTGGTACCTGAGAATGTGACTGTATTTGGAGATAGGCTCGTTGTTGTTGTTGTTGTTGTTGTTTGAGACAGTCTCCCTCTGTTGCCCAGGCTGGAGTGCAGTGGTAGTCACGGCACACTGCAGCCTCAGCCCCCCAGAGCTCAGATGATCTTCCCGAGTAGCTCGGACTACGTGGAACTATGCATCACAGTGTCCAGCTAATTTTTGTATTTTCTGTGAAGATGGGGTTCTGCCATATTGCCCAGGCTGGTCTCTAATTTCTGGGCTCAAGTGATCTGCCTGCCTTGGCTTCCCAAAGTGCTGGGAATATAGGTGTTATCCAACTCACCTGGCCTGGAGATTAGCTGTTTAAAGGTATAACTAAGGTAAAATGAGGTCAGTATGGTTCACTGTAATCCAGTATGACTGGTGGCTTTATAAAAGGAGGATATGAGGACACAAATATCTGCAGAGGCCACGTAATGACACAGGGAGAGGACGGCTATCTATAAGTAAAGAAGAAAGTCTGCAGAGGAAACCGGCTCTGCTGAGACTCTGATCTCTAACTTCCCAGAACTGTGAGAAGATACATTTTTATTGTTTAATAAACAGTAGTAATTTGTTAGGGTACCCCTAGAAAATTAACACAGCAAAGGTTGTAGAGTGACTCTCTTGGGGCTTTCTCAATACCCAGCAATTGTCTAAGAACCTCTGGGAATCGTTCATTTTCAAAGCAGCTGCAACTGCTTCTAGGCTAAACAAGAACACAAGCATCAGATCTGGCCACAGGCAGATGCCAGTGTTTTGTTGGCCTTGTTTCTTTTACTATCAATGGTACAGTTAAGGACTGGTGCTGCACTACTGAACATTTCCTGATCAGTTGCAGCAAAGACGCATTTACTGGTCTGGATCCCATTCCCATGAGCATTCCTCTTGTGTAAAGATGCTCTCGATTAGACTTAAAAGGTCGCAGTTCTTTAGTTTACATTTAAGGCCCAGTAACTGTGCCTAAAGTTTTCCTGTAGGCTAAGGAGGAGTTGACAGTGTCAGCCACATGCCCATTCTCATGTGTCTTTAAGTCCTATTGTTGAGCCTACCTCGCCAGTCAGGCTCTCCTTCTGCTCTGGGTACACTCCTTTCATCCTTTCTCAACAGGTGGATCTTTTGTGAAAACTAATCAATTCATGAGTAAAGCTTGAACCATAAGAAGAAAGAAAACAGTTTTTTATATTTTATTTTTGAGACAGAGTCTTGCTCTGTCACCGGGCTGGAGTGCAGTGGAGTGTAGCACTGCCATCTTGGCTCACTGCAACCTCCACCTCCCCGGTTCAAGCAATTCTCCTGCCTCAGCCTCCCACCTAGCCGGTATTACAGGTGCACACCACCGCCCCAGGCTAATTTGTGTGTTTTTTAGTAGAGATGGGATTTCACCATGTTGGCCAGGCTGGTCTCAGACCTAGTGATTTATGTACCTCCACCTCCCAAAGTGCTGGGATTATAGGCCCCAGCCACTGCACCTGGCTAAATGGAGACAGCTCTTAATCCCTCCTTCTCAAGAGGTTCCTAAATCCCCTGCACAGGTTTCTGCATTTTCCCCATACCACAGTTCTGCTTATCCAGGGTATTAGGTGCCTATCTGATTCATATTTGTCTAAGGAACCTGTTAAACAAATCTCTACAGCATAAATCTGATTTATGGTGCTGTTACATTATATATATATAAAAGGAAGCTGAAGTTTTTTAAATGGCAAATTTTATTGCTTAAATTGCAAATAATCAGTATCGTCATACAAAACAAAAAGAGTGACATGAGCAAAACTTCCTAATTGCAATCAGTCTCTGAATAGCCATTAACATTATGTTTTAAAAATAAAAATAATGGCCAGTTTTCTTTTTTATTTCTTACAGAACACAATTTAAATTATTTCTTCACTTGGCTCTGACTGAAAACAAAAAGGAACACAGCAAACAAATTTCTAATCCTCCTTCAAGGTTCAGCTCAAGTATATGCTCAAATAAATTGACTCATACTTGCTTCTTTTATTCCTTATTATTTTTCTGAAGAATACTTACCAAAGGAAAGCCAGGAGCTCTTTTTTCATCTTAACAATCACAAAGCATAGCAGAGTGCTGGCACATAGCCAATAAATAAATGAATAGATATTTGTAAAGTATTGCTGATAGCAATGTGAACTGTATCTTAGATGTGTCTTTAAAATTTCACCCCCCAAAAGGCAGAGAATCAAAGTAAAAACGATAAGCTATTTAAGCAAGACATGATGTGTCTGGACTAAAGAAATAATAGTGAGGATGAAGAATTGTAGATTTTGCAGATAAATAATCGGTAAGACTTGGTATTTGATTGGTAAAAAGGCGGTATGAAGAATATAAAATGATTATCAAATGAGTTTACGGAAAACTGAGGTAAAGTTGTGTGTTTCATTCCTAATAGAACATAAGAAAATCAGTAAGTTTAGGGGGCTCAGATTTTCTTCTAGTATCTACTAAGTGTGAGGAAATATGCTTTGCCATTGAGGAACTCCGTCTAGTTAGAAGTGAAGACATGCATCTAAATTGACAAATAAAATTGTTAAATGGCTTAGAAAAATATAAAATCAATAAATTATAAGAAGCAAATATGGAGAAAAACAAATCATTCACCTTTTAAAGGAAAATAAAAATATTGCAATTCTATGTGGTCTGGAACCAGCTGCTCCCCTGCTCTGAGCTGGGGTTCTGAAATGGTAGTTAATAGTTTTGTTGATTTAACATCTTGACACTAGGAAAGCTGTTGATAAATTGCCTTGAGCTCACTAGACATTTTTCAGGATTCTTCCTGCTGGGCCAAACCCCAGCTCATACTGGCTTTTGCAGGGAAATGTCTTGGGTCATATGCCAGAGACAACAGAATACAGAGGTAGAGTGTCATGTAAGACTCTTTTAAAAAAAAGCCATTAATATAGTAAAAGGGCAACTCACAGACTAGGACAAAGTATTTTATATCTTCTCTATGTACATATGTAATATACACACAATACCAAATTATATAACTGTAAGACAATTTATACTGTCACCATGTATTTTATGTATCTTTGTGATTGTTTATACCTTTTGGAATGAGTCTTACAACTCTTTAATAAGAAGGCAAACAACCCAATAGCAATAACACAAGATTGAAACATACTCCCCAAAGAAGATACATAAAATACACAGTAAAAGTATATACAAGTTATATTTCTACAATGGACTATTGAGCAATAATAAGATATGAACTAATAGAAACAGTAACTTGGATGAATGTCAAAAGCATTATATTAAGTGAAAGAAGCAGAAACAAAAGACCATATACCTTATCATTTTATTTATATGACATTCTAGAATAGCAAAACAAACCTGTTGTGATAGAAAGGAGATTAGTGGTTTTCTGGTGACAGAAATAGTAGTGGAGATTTATTAAAAATGTGCCTAAAAGTTTTAGTGGAGGTGAGACTGTCCCATGTCCTGATTACGACGTGTTTACAAAATTGAACTTCCTCAGGTGCTCAAACTGTGACCTTAGAATGGGTATACTTTATTGTACTCAAATTATAAAGCAATAAAGTATATTAAAAAGTCAAAGTAATAAAATTATGATTCTTTGGGTAAAATTACCAAATAAACCACTATTATGTAATTATTCAAAGAATAAAAGGTGAAGTATTTAATTATCTACAAAATGAAATACTGCAGAGGTAAAATAACTTAAAAATAAAATGAAAAAAATGAGCTTATTACAGGTAAGTCTATGGAAACATATTTGAAATCCTATGCAAAAATACTGTTTATCATAATTGACCCTGGTTGTAATTAGAATGCTTCAACAAACTGATTGCCATATAAAATGATAAAGAATTCAAAGAACTACCTCCTCAAAATCACTCAAACTAGATGATTATATAGAAAATTTGACCAATTCTTTAAAGACCATTCTTGTTTAAATTGTTCCAGAACATAGAAATAAAATAAAATAAAAAATGTGTTTGAAACAAATGTAATATTGATAACTAAACCTAATAAACACATACAAAGAGAACTAGGAAATCATGCTTCCTTTTGAATATTGATTCAAGAATTCTAAGTATTTGCAAATGAAACCTGCCAACAACATGTCAAGGAAATAACACATCATCACCAAATCATTTGTTCTGGAGATTAAAGAAAGAATCAGTATTAGGAGATCCATAAGTGTTTATATTAATGGTTCTCAAGTAAATAATCATTTGTTTCCATTGATAGGTTCAAAATTCAACACAAAAGGGAAACAAGTGACCCTAACTCTATTATTGATCACATATTTATATGGAAAAAATTAATCTGAGAAATATCATATTTTGAATGTACATTGTTAATAAAATGTGCTAAGATAAAAGGAAATGCACAGAAATTGTGAACTTTATTAAGTTGTATTGGTGGTATATTGGTATAGATATTTTAAAACTAGTTTATGTATTGTAGTTTAAAAGAAAGGGTGAATATGGAACAGGAAAAGGCAAGGACAAACACTGTGATATTGTATTTGAATTTTTATTAGAATTAATGATTAAATACATGCAATTAAGCCATGGAAAGATTCAGAAGCAATGTCACCCTGGTAGCCATGAGTAATATACTTTTTACTCACATATTGGCTTCTCAACATTTTTCACTACAAATAACTGGAATCCTTAGAGATGTAAATGAATCTGTGTCTTTAGCAGTGTAAGTACAAAGTGACCTTGGAACGTCTTGTTGTGGCAGAGAGTAAATGAATATCGTGAATTGAGGGTACATATCAAAATGTTCCAGAATCCAGCTTAATTGGACTCCAATTATCAAAATTTGGGACGTTTTGATTATTAACACTAATAATCATAATCTTATAGCTATGAAAGAATAGTTTGTATCTGACTAGTATTACAACTAAGAATAACTATAAAACCTGTTGTTTTTTTTTTATTATATTATTTTTTTTTGGCCCGTATGGGAACTGAATCCATAACAACTGTCAAACCTGAATTTTTTTAAATAGTGGCTTGAAATCATTAGAGAGAAATCAAGGCACTGGATTTAAGAAGCCATGATCCTAAAAGCAAAAAAAGGTATCAAGGTTAGTCGTAGATCAGCACCACTATTTTTTTCTCTTGAAAATTTGTGAATTTGCTTCAGGGCATAAAGCAGGAGCAGAAGTTGCAGCAGTTTTACTAGAATGTGATACCCCCCAAAATTGAAGTTTATGACCCTTTGTCAAGCAATTTGAGGTATTCAGATCTTTGTGTAAAGAAAATTGCAGAAAGAGAACATAAGAAAATGTCTAATGTCGCTAAGACTGGTTTAGACTTCTGGCCTGTGTCATTCTCCCGTGCTGGACTCTTCCTGCCCTCAAATATTGGACTTCAGGTTCTTCAGCTTTAGGCCTGGGACTGGCTTCCTTGCTCTTCAGCTTGCAGACAGCATATTGTGGGACCTCACCTTGTGATCGTGTGAGTTAATACTCCTTAATAAACTCTCCTTTATGTATACGTCTATCCTATTAGTTTGGTCTCCCTAGAGAACTCTAATACAGATTTTGGTGTTAGTCAATCATTCCGAGAAAAATCTTTAAAGTTGTTAGAGAATGAGAACACATTACTTTCAAAGAAGCAACTACAAAACTGGCTGTGAAGAAAAAGCACTAACTGTATAAAAAGATTAATAAAATTTACTTCATTAAAATTTAAAAACATTGTTCCAGACCATCCTGGCCAACATGGCGAAACCCTGTCTCTACTCAAAGTACAAAAATTAACTGAGTGTTATGGCGGGCACTTGTAATCCCAGCTACTCAGGAGGCTGAGGCAGGAGAATCACTGAACTCAGGAGGTGGAGGTTGCAGTGAGCCGAGATAGTGCCACGGCACTCCAGCCTGGGAAACAAGGGTGAAACTCCAACTCAAAAAAAAAAAATAAATAAATAAAACATTGTTTATTGAAAGAAATAATTAAAAGGATGAACAGATTAACCATAGAGTAGAGAAGACATTGCATATTTTTTAAATACATGAGCAAATATTTTTGAGGGAGTTTACAAGATGACTATCTGACCAAAAAAAAGAGAGAAATGTCCTTAACATTGTTAATAAGCAGGGAAATAAAAATTAAAAGCTAGTGAGATACCACTACACATCTGGAGAATGTGCTGTACTTAAAAATGATATCAACAAATGTTGTCCAGGAGCTCTCATACGCAGCCGATTAAAGTATAAAGTTGGTACAACCACTTTGAAACTATTTGTCAATATGTATCAGTGCTAGACACATGCAGATCTATGATTCACAATTCCACTCTTAGGTGTATACTAGCACAAATATAAATTTGTACGCAACAAACACATGAATAAGAATGTTCATAGAAGAACAATTGCCTCACACCAGAAACATCATAGGTATACAGTCACGGTAAAATGGACAAATAATTGTGGTGTAAAAAATGATCTATTGCTGTATATGGCAAAATGGATAAATTTTACAGATACAATGTTGAGTGGAAGAGTCCAGATGCAAAAGAATACTCATGTTTTCATCCATATCAAGTTCAAAAATAAGCAAAACAAATCCATCATGTTAGAATTCAGGATAGTAGTTACCTTTTGTTGATCGGGAGGGACATTGCTGAAGACTGGGCAGAATCATGACTAGACTTCTAGAGGGCTGGAAACAGTCTTTATATTGATTTGAGTGGTGAATACTTACTTGGCTGTGCATAATTTTAAAAAAAATTATTGGTTTGTATATTTAATGTTTGTATTTAGTGTGTGAATATAATACTTAGAAAATGTTACTGTAATTAAAAGAGAAAAAAATAAAGAATAAAAGGTAAAATTACTGAAATCCCATGAATAGCAATAATAAAGATAAGTAGCGATATCCAGATATAACAGAAAATTATAGAAAAGTATTTTTTCCCAGCTATTATTTTAAATTCAGGGGTACATGTGCAGGTTTGTTACCTGGGTATATTCCATGATGCTGAGGTTTGGGATTCAAATGTTTTCATCACCCAAGTGCTGAGCACATACCCAATAGTTTTTCAAGCCTTTCCCCCTCCCTCCCACCAACTCTAGTACATATCTAGTCTCCAGTGTATATCTTTATCCTCTTTATGTCCATGAATACTCAATGTTTAGCACCACTTACAACTGAGAACATACCGTATTTGGTTTTCTGTTCCTGCAATAGTTTGCTCAGGGTAATGGTTTTGAGCTGCATCTATGTTACTGCAAAGGACATGATTTCATTCTTTATTATGGCAGTATAGTATGGCTGTATAGCATTCCATCAAATATGTGAGATATAAATATATTTGTTTTATACATAAAATTGCATTTTAAAATCCAGTCCATCAGTGATGGACTAGCTCAATTTCATGTCTTTGCTGCTGTGAATAGCACACCCATGAACATGTGAGTGCATGTGTCTTTTTGATAGAATGATCTAGTTTCCTTTAGGTATATACTGAGTAGTGGGATTGCTAGGTCAAATGGTTGCTCTGCTTAACTTTCTTTGAGAAATTTCTAACCTGCTTTCCGCAGTGGCTAAACTAATCTACATCTTCACGAACAGTGTATGTATTCCCTTTTCTCTGCAGTCTTGCCAGTATCCGCTGTTTTTGACTTTTTAATAATAGCTATTGTGACTGGTGTGAGACGGTACCTCACTGTGATATTGATTTGCATTTTTCTCATGATAAGTGATGAGGAGCATATTTTCCATATCTATGTTTGCTACTTGTATGTCTTCTTTTGAAAAATGTCTGTTCATGTCTTTTGCCCACTTTTTAAATGAAGTTACATGTTTTTTGCTTGTTCAATTTAAATTCCTTATAGAGTCTAGACATTAGACATTTGTCAGATGCATAGTTTGCTAATATTTTCTTCCATGCTGTAGGTGTTCTGTTTGCTCTGATGATGGTTTATTTTGTGTGCCGAAGCTCTTTCATTTAATTAGATCCCATTTGTCAATTTTTTAATTGCAATTGATTTTGAGTACTTAGTCATAAATGATTTCTGAAGGCCAATGTACACAATGGTGTTTTCTGTTTTCTTCTAAAATTCTTATAGGAAAATTCTTCTTTGCAGAAGAATGACAACTAGTAAAGGCAGAAGTTTTCAAAAGCCGTTTTACAATAGTAATAATTGATTCAGAAATCATTAATTGGTACTAAAATTAGCAGGTAAAAGTTAGTAGGGGAATAGGATATTGAGGTGGTTGTCAAAATATATAATCTGAATCAAATCTTGAGATATCTGGCAAATCTAAATTGTGAGACATTTTACATGATTGGCTTGGATACTCATTTTTCAGTTCAATGTTTATGTATAAAATAGAATTGATTTTTGTGCAATTGCCTTACACTTTTTAAACTGATACTGAGCTTGCTAAATTCATGCATTAATTTAAAAATATTTTTGATCACAATTAGACCATTAAATAAAATAAATGAAGGTTTTATAGATATTCTTCATGAGTTTGAGAAAGTTTCACTCTATTTCTTTTTTTCTGAGTTTTTTAAAAATCATGGTGCGTATTTTGTCAAATTATTTTTTTACATCCATTAAGAAAGTATTTGATTAACATGGTGAAACAAATTGATTAACCTTTCATTCCTGGTATAAAACCCAACTTTTCATGATTAATTATTTTATATATTGCTGGCTTTGATTTGCTCTTGTAAAAAGTAATACAGAGAGGTTCTGTGTACCTTTTACCTGGTTTCTCCATGGAAAATTGATATTGAAATAATCCACCAATCTTACTCAATGTTTCCAGTTGTGTGTGTGTGTGTGTGTGTGTGTGTGTGTGTGTGTGTGTGTCTTCTTGTAATTTTGTTATGTCAAGTTTGTGTATCCATCATTACAGTAATGAACATTTCTCTCACCCCAAGGATCTGTTATGTTGCATTTTTATAGCCACATCTACCTTCCACATTCCCAGCATGTGGCAATCACCATTTTATAACCTGTTTTCCATATCTTTAATTTTGTCAATTCAATAATGTTACATAAATGGGATTATAAAGTATGTAACCTTTTGGGATTGGCTTTTTTTCACTCAGTATTTTTTCCTTTTTATTGCTGAGTAATATTTCATGGTAAGGAAATATCACTTTCAGTCATTTGCCCAATTAACAATTTTCAGTTTGTTTACAGTTTTGGGCTATTACACATAAGAGATACAAATATGTATAGGTTTTTGTGTGACCATAAGTTTTAATTTTTTTAAATATATATATTGCATTTTAGGCTTTGATGTACATGTGAAAAACATACGAGATTGTTGCATAGGTACATACATGGCAATGTGGTTTGCTGCCTTCCTCCACATCACCTATATCTGGCATTTCTCCCCATGTTATTCCTCCCTAAATCCCCACACCCTGCTGTCCCTCCCCTAGTTCCCCCAAACAGACCCCAGTGTGTGATGCTCCCTCCCTGTGTCGATGTGTTCTCACTGTTCAACACCCACCTATGAGTGAGAACATGTGGTGTTTGATTTTCTGTTCTTGTGTCAGTTTGCTGAGAATGATGGTTTCCAGGTTCATCCATGTGCCTTCAAAGGACATGAACTCAGTTATTTTATGTCTGCATAGTATTCCATGGTGTGTATGTGCCATATTTTCCCTGTCCAGTCTATCATTGATGGGTATTTGGGTAGGTTCATATTCCGTAAGGAAACTTTGGCTAGAATTTAGCAAAATGCCACTTTTGGAAGTTTTTCTCTAAAACTCTCATTGACGTCAAAGCTATGATCATGCTTGGCAGAAGAGGTTATGGTATGCCTTGTGAATGTCTAGAACATCAGAGGAGCTGAAGACAGTAACGTTAATAGTGACCTTCAAAATGCAGATGAGAGGTCAGGAAAATGGGGAGGGTTGAACTGGTTTACTCCTACAGTATATTAGTCATCCAGTAAAACCTTAAATAATTTATTTAACAGATAATTTTTGTAACAAACCCTGAAAGCATCATAAGTAAACTCCTAGTATATAAATTAGATCCTTCATCTTATTTGTGTTAGATTCATGTGGTCAATGGATTTACAATAAAGGATTTATAATAAATGTAAATAAAAGGATTTACAATTAAATAAATATAATAAATAAAAATACAAAAAATGGATTTCTGAGAAGGTGACCTATTAGGCTGATCAGGAATAATTTATTCCTCATACTTGCATGAACTCATTGTTTTTGATGGCTGCATAGTATTCCATGTTGTACATGTGCCACATCTTCCCTATCCAGTTTATCATTGATGGGCATTTTGGTTGTTTCTAAGTCTTTGCTATTGTAAACAGTGCTGCAATGAACATTTGTGTGCATGTGTCCTTATAATAGAATGATTTATAATCCTTTGCATATATACCCAGTAATGGGATTGCTGGGTCAAATGGAATTTCTATTTCTAGGTCCTTGAGGAATCGCCACACTGTCTTCCACAATAGTTGAACTAATTTACACTCCCACCAACAGTGTAAAAATGTTCCTATTTCTCCACATCCTCTCCAGCGTCTGTTGTCTCCAGATTTTTTAATGATTGCCATTCTAATTGGCCTGAGATGGTATCTCAATGTGGTTTTGATTTGCATTTCTCTAATGATCAATGATGATGAGCATTTTTTTCATATGTTTTTTGGCCTTATATATGTCATCTTTTATAAAGTGTCTGTTCATATCCTTTGCCCACTTTTGAATGGGACTGTTTGTTTTTTTTCTTGTAAATCTGTTTTAATTCTTTGTAGATTCTGGATGTTAGCCCTTTGTCAGATGGGTAGAGTGTAAAAATTTTTTCCCATTCTGCTGGTTACTGGTTCACTCTAATGATTGTTTCTTTTGCTGTGCAGAAGCTCTGGAGTTCAATTAGGTCCCATTTGTCTATTTTGGCTTTTGTTGCCAATGCTTTTGGTGTTTTAGTCATGAAGTTCTTGCCTATGCCTATGTCCTAAATGGTTTTGACTAGGTTTTCGTCTAGGGTTTTTATGGTGTTAGATCTTATGTTTAAGTCTTTAATCCATCTGGAGTTAATTTTAGTGTAAGGTGTCAGGAACAGGTCCAGTTTCTGCTTGCTGCACATGGCTAGCCAGTTTTCCCAACACCATTTATTGAACAGGGAGTCCTTTCCCCATTGCTTGTTTTGGTTAGGTTTGTCAAAGATTAGATGGTTGTAGATGTGTGGCTTTGCCTCTGAGGCCTCACCTCTGAGGCCTCTGTTCTGCTCCATTGATCTATATCTCTCTTTTGGTACCAGTACCATGCTGTTTTGATTACTGTAATTTTGTAGTATAGTTTGAAGTCCGGTAGTGTGATGCCTCCAGCTTTCTTCTTTTTGCTTAGAATTCACTTGGCTATGCAGGCTCTTTTGGTTCCATATGAAGTTTAATGTGTTTTTTTCCAGTTCGTGGAAGAAGATCATTGGTAGCTTGATGGGGATAGCACTGAATCTGTAAATTACTTTGGGCAGTATGGCCATTTTCACGATATTGATTCTTCCTAATCATGAACATGGAATGTTTTTCCATCTGTTTGTGTCCTCTCTTATTTCGTTGAGCAGTGGCTTGTAGTTCTCCTTGAAGAGGTCCTTTACATTATTTGTTAGTTGTATTCCTGGGTATTTTATTCTCTTTGTAGCAGTTCTGAATGGCAGTTTGTTCTTGATTTGGCACTCTCTGTTGTTTTTTTTTTTTTGAGACGGAGTTTCGCTCTTGTTACCCAGGCTGGAGTGCAATGGCGCGATCTCGGCTCACCGCAACCTCCGCCTCCTGGGTTCAGGCAATTCTCCTGCCTCAGCCTCCTGAGTAGCTGGGATTACAGGCACGCGCCACCATGCCCAGCTGATTTTTTGTAGTTTTAGTAGAGATGGGGTTTCACCGTGTTGACCAGGATGGTCTCGATCCACCCGCCTCGGCCTCCCAAAGTGCTGGGATTACAGGCGTGAGCCACCGTGCCTGGCCGATTTGGCTCTCTTTAAGTCTGTTATTGGTGTACAGGAATGCTTTTGGTTTTTGCATATTGATTTTGTATACTGAGACTTTGCTGAAGTTGCTTATCAGTTTCAGGAGATTTTGGGCTGAGACGATGGGGTCTTCTAGATATACAATCATGTCGTCTGCAAGTAGAGATAATTTGACTTCCTCCTTTCCTAATTGAATACCCTTTATTTCTTTTTCTTTCCTGATTGCTCTGGCTAGAACTTCCAATAGTATATTGAATAGGAGTGGTGAGAGAGTGCCCAAGAACACAAATGCTGGGTTTTACAGTGGCTGCATGTTTAATTTTATAAGAAACTGCCAACTGTTTTGAAGAGTGGCTTAACATTTTACATTCCCAACAGCAATGTTTGATTCCAGTCTTTCTAAACTCTTGTATTTGATGACATCATAAACAAATTTTAACCATTATGACAGTTATGTTATGGTATCTTATTGTGGTTTAAATTTGTGTGTCACTAGTGGCTGCTGATGTTGAACATATTATCATGTGTTTATTTGCCATCTGTTTATGCTCTTTGGTGGAATGTCTCCATTCATGCCTTCTGTCCATTTTCTAATTGGATTTCTTTTTTTTTTTTTTAAACTGTCAGATTTGAAGAGTTCTTTGCATATGTTCTAAATACAATTCTTTGTTGGATTTGTGTGGTTTGCAAATATTTTCTTCCCATTTGCAGCTTATCTTCTTATTCTCTTAGTTTTTTCACAGAACAAATTTTTATTTTAGTAAGGCCTAATTTATCAATTCTAAAATTGTGTTTTTAATTGTTGTGGGTACATAGTGGTGTAAATATTTATGGGTTTATAAGATCTTTTGGTAGCAGCACGTACTGTGTAATAATCATATGGGAAATTGGATATTCATTCCCTTGACCATTTATACTTTGTGTTATAAACAATCCAATTATACTCTTTTGGTTATTTATAAATGTACAATTAAATTATTTTTGACTCGTCTCCTTGTTGCGCTGTCAAATACTAGGTTTTATTCATTCTTTCTGTTTTTTTGTAGCCATTAACCATCTCCACCTCCACCCCATTCCACACTACCCTTCACAGTCTCTGATAACCATCTTTTTGTTCGGTATGTCCATCAGTACAACTGTTTTGATTTTTAGGTCCCACCGGTAAGTGAGAACACGAGATGCTTGTCTTTCTGTGCCTGGTTTATTTCATTTTTCATAATGACCTCCATTTCCTTCCATGCTGTTGTAAATGACAGAATCTCATTGTTTTTTAATAGCTGAACGGTGCTTCATTGTGGATAGGTCCCACATTTTATTTATCCATTTATCTGCTAATGGACTCTTAGGTTGTTTCCAAATCTTGCCTATTGTGAACAGAGTTATATCAAACATGGTCATATTGATGTATCTTTTATAAAATGATTTTGTTCCTTTTGGGTATATACCCAGCAGCAGAATTGCTGGATCACGTGGTAGCCCTGTTTTCAGTTTTTTGAGGAATCTCCAAACTGTTCTGCATAGGGGTTGTACTAATATGCATTTTCATCAAAAGAGTATGGGAGTTTCTTTTTCTTCATATCCTCTCCAGCATTTGTTATTTCCTGACTTTTGGATAAAATCCATTTTAACTGGAGTGAGGTGATAGCTCATTATAGTTTTGATTTCCATTTCTCTAATGATTAATGATGTTGAGCACCTTTCATATGCCTGTTTGCCATTTGTAGATCTTCTTTTGAGAAATGTCTATTTAAATATTTTGCCCATTTTTAAAAAACAGACTATTAGAGTGGTTTGAGCTCCTTTATGTTCTGGTTATTAATCCCTTATCAGACAGGTATTTTGTAATTATTTTCCCCCATTCTGTTGGTTGTCTCTTCACTTTGTTGATTGTTTCCTTTACGATGCAAAAGCTTTTTAGTTTCAGGTTTGCTTTAGTAGCCTGTGCATATAGGGTATTGCCTAAAACTTTTTTGCCCAGATCAGTGCCCTGTAGAGTTTCCTCAGTGTCTTCTCATAGTAGTTTCATAGTTTGAGGTCTTGGATTTAAGTATTTGATTCATTTTAATTTGATTTTTGTATAAGGTGAGAGAGATGGATCAAGTTTCATTATTTTATGTAGGGATATCCAGTTTTCTCAGTCTCATTTATTGAAGATACTGTCTTTTCTCTGATGTATGTTCTTAGGACCTTTGTCAAAAATGAGTCTACTGTAGGTGTTTAGATTTGTTTCCGAGTTCTCCATTCTGTTCCTTTGGTCTGTGTGTCTGTTTTTAAGCCAGAACCATGCTGCTTTGGTATAGGTCTGTAGTATAATTTGAAGTCAGGTAATGTAATTCCTCCAGTTTTGTTCTTTTTGCCTCGGATAATTCTGGCTATTTCGGGTCTTTGTGATTCTGTAGAAATTTTAGGATTTTTTTTCTATTTCTGTGAAGAATGTTATTCCTGTTTTGATGGGGATTTAATTGAATCTGTGTATTTCTGTGGGTAATATAGACAGTTTAACAATACTGATTCTTCCATTAACATGAAATATCTTTCTATTTTTTGTATTCTTTTCAATTTTTACCAGTGTTTTATAGTTTTTATTGTAAAGATCTTTCACTTCTTTTATTCCTAGCTATTTAATTTTATTTGTCACTATTCTAAATGGGATAACTTTTTTAT
Organism: Cebus imitator; assembly: GCF_001604975.1. NCBI lineage: Eukaryota > Metazoa > Chordata > Mammalia > Primates > Cebidae > Cebus > Cebus imitator. Next base: position 654,917 of record NW_016107864.1, read on the forward strand.
TACTTTTCAGATTTTTGCTGTTGAGATATAGAAATGTTACTGATTTTTGTATGTTGATTTTGTATCCTTAAGATTTTACTGAATTTTTAAAAATACTAAAGTTTATTTTTTTAATTTAATTTTTATTTTTTTAACTTTTATGTTTAGTGGTACAAGCTCAGATTTATTACATAGGCAGGCTTATGTCATGGGGGTTTATTGTACAGATTATGTCATCATTCAGGTATTAAGCCTAACACTTATTATTTTTCCTGATCCTCTCCCTCCTCCCACTCTCCACCCTCCAAAAGACCCAATGAGTGTTGTGCCCCTGTGTGTGTCCATGGGTTCTCATCATTTAACTCCCACTTATAAGTGAGGACATGGAGTATTTGGTTTTCTGTTCCCCCCAAAATATAAATCATTATATTATAAAGACAGATGCATGCATATGTTCATTGCAGCACTATTCACAATAGCAAAGATAGGGAATCAACCTAAATGACTGTCAGTTATAGACCGGATAAAGAAAATGTGGTACACATACACCGTGGAATACTATGCAGCCATACAAAAGAATGATATCATGTTCTTTGTAGGAACATGAATGGAGCTGGAGGCCATTACCCTGAGCCAAGTTTACTGAATTTGGTTATCAGTTATATTTTTTGTGGTACGATCTTTAGGTTTTTCTAAATAAAAGATCATATCATCTGCAAACAAGAATAGTTTGGCCTCTTCCTTTCCAGTTTGGATACGCTTTATTTCTTCTGTGATTGCTCCAGCCAGGATTTCCAATGCCATATTGAATAACAGTGGTGAAAGTGGGCATCTTGTTGTGTTCTAGATTTAAGAGGAAAGGTTTTCAGTTTTTCCCCATTAAATCCAAAACAAGCTATGAGTCTGTCATATACAGCTTTTATTACATTAAGATATGTTCCTTCTGTACTTTGTTTTTTGAGAGTTTTATCACAAAGTGTTAAATTTGTTCAAATGCTTTTTGAGCATCTTGAAATAATCATATGATTTTTATCCTTCCTTCTTTTGGTATATCACGTTGATTGATTTACGTGTTGAAACATCCTTACATCCCTGGGATATCACCTGGTCACAGCAAATGATCTTTTCAACATGTTGTTGAATTCAGTTTGCTAGTACTTGTTGAGGATTTTTGCACTATTATTCATCAGATATATTGGCCTGTAGTTTGTTCATAAAGATCGCTTTATGATCTTTTTTTTTAAATGTGTCTTTGGTTTTGGCATCCATATAATACTGGCTTTGTAAATGAGTTTGAAAGTATTCGCTCTTTCTTGGCCAGGTGCAGTGGCTCATGCCTGTAATCCCAGTTCTTTGGGAGGCCAAGGTGGGTGAATCACTTCAGGTAAGGAATGTGAAAACAGAGAAAGATAGAATACTTTTTTTTTTTTTTTTTTTTGAGACAGAGTTTTGCTCTGTCACCCAGGCTGGAGTGCAGTGACATGATCCTGGCACAGTCCAGCCTCAGCCAACATTGTGAAACCCTGCCTCTACGAAGAATACAAAAAATAGCTGGGTGTAGGTCTGTAGTCCCAGCTCTTGGGAGGCTGAGGCACAAGAATCGCTTGAACCTGAGAGGCAGAGGTTGCAGTGAGCCTAGGTCGTGCCACTGCACCTCAGCTGAAGTGACAGAGCAAAGCTCTGTTTAAAAAAAATTATTTTTCTCTATTTTTAGGAACAGTTTGAGTAGGATTAGTATTAATTCTTCTTTAAATGTTTGTAGAATTCAGCAGTGAAGCTATCAGCGTCCAGGGATTTCTTTACCGGAAGACTTTTTATTATGGTCTCGATTTGTATTGCTTGTTATTGGTCTGTTTCGGTTTTTAATTTCTTTATGGTTCAGTCTTGGTACACTGCATGTGTCTAGGAATTTATCTGTTTCTTCTAGATTTTTCTATTTATGGGCTTATAGTTGCTCACAGTAGCCATTAATGATCCTTGGAATTTCTGTGATACCAATTGTAATGTCTCCATTTTCATCTCTGATTTTACTTCATTGGGTCTTCTCTCTTTTTTCTTAGTGTGGCTAAAGGTTTGTCAATTTTATCTTTTCAATAAACTAAATTTTTGTTTCATTTTTCATTTGTATTACTTTCTTCATTTCAAATTCACTTATTTCTTCTCTGATGTTATTTATTTCCTTCTACTAATTTTGGGTTTGGTTTTCTAGTTCTTTAAGATGCATCATTAGGCTATTTCTTTGAAGTTTTTCCCCTTTTTTGATGTAGGCACTTACTGCTATAAATTTCCCTCATAATACTGCTTTTGTTGTATCCCTCAGGTTTTCTATGCTCTGTTTTCATTATCATTTGTTTCAATAAATTTTTGTCAATTTTCATCTTAATTTCTTCATTGGCCCACTGGACATTTGGGAACATATTGTTTAATTTACATGTTTGTATAGTTTTTAAAATTTCTATTGTTCCTGATTTCTAGTTTTATTCCCTTGTGTTCAGAGAAGATGCTTTATATCATTACAATTTTTTAATGTTTTAACACATTTTGCAACCTACTATATGGTCTGTCCAAGGGAATAATCTATGTCCTGAGGAGAAAAATGTGTGTTCTGCAGCCATGGGATGAAATGTTTTGTAAATATCTATTAGGTCTATCTGCTTTATAGTACAAATAAAGTCTGATTTTTTTTGTTGTTGAGTTTCTGTTTCGGAGATCTGTTCGGTGATGAAAGTGGGATGCTGAAGTCTCTGGGTATTATTGTATTGAGGTTTATTTCTCTTTAGCTCTAATAATACTTGCTTTATATATCTGGGTGCTTCAGTGTTGGGAGCATATATATTTATAATTATTACATCATTTTGCTGAATTGACCCCTTTATCATTATATAGTGAGCTTCTTTGTCTCTTCTTACAGTTTTGTCTTGAAATCTGTTTTGTCTGATATATGTATAGCTACTTCCGCTCATTTTTGGTTTTTGCTGGCATGGAACATCTTTTTCCATCCCTTTATTTTCAGTCTGTCTGTCTTTATTGATGACGTGTTTTTTTGTAGATGAAAGATCATTGGGTCTTGTTTTTTTTTTGATCCATTCAGCTCCATGTCTTTTGATTTTATATACTCTGATACAAATGGCCAAACTGACTTGTCAATGTCCTCAGTTAGAAACCCTTTGAGGATAAGACCTAAATTCAGGTTGTCTCAACGACTCATTCACCTCTGCTCTCTCTAATCCATTTCATGTATACTCACTAACGGGTAACCATACACCAGGCACTGGTGTATGTGTATGTATACAGTGCTGAATTAGAGAGATGTTCATGCCTCAAAGACTTGTGTATTTGGAGGAGATAGACCATGAACATTTATATTAAATAGCATCATATGGATGATTCTAGGAATGAAAAAAGAGAAAAGTGAGGTGCTATTTTAGATGGGTCATACAAGACTCATAAGAAAGGTTATATATGAGCAGAGACTGAATGAAGTGAAAATGAGTGTCATAAATTTTCTGTTAAATATCACCTTGGTAGAGAAGGCTATAACATAAAGAGACTGAAGTAGGAGTGCATTTGGGAAGTACTCAAATAGGAGAAACAGGGAGGCTGATAGAATATAGTTCAGAGAAGTGCCGTAGGGTCTATATTTTTCCCTGTGACCCACTGTAAGAATTTTAGATGGGAGGCATTTTGAGTGTTGATAGCAGGGAATGATATTACATGATTTACATTATAAAGGATTCCATTCATTGCTTGGGATTAAAGAGAAAAGGGTGGACACAGAGAAGAGCTAGAAGGCTATTGTGGGTTGCAGGGGTCCTGGTGACCATTATGCCTTAGAGCAGGCTGGTGGTAGCAGAAATGGCGAGAATGAATTGGACGTTGGGTGTATTTCATAGGGAAGGCTGAGAGGATGTGCTGACAGATTGTATGTGCGTTTCTGTGAAAGAAGAAAGAGGTCCTAGATGATTCTAAGATATTTATTTGATCTATGGAACTCGGTCAGTTATGGTACCATTTACAAAGATAGAAGATGGAGCAGGTTTGTGGTATAGATAGAAAAAATTTTTTAAACTGAGTTACCTGTTTATCATCTAAGTGAAAGTGTCAATTAAGAACTTGAACTCATGATTCTGAAGTTCATGGCAAAAGTCCAAGGTTCTGATAAAAATTTAGGAACATTACTGAAGATAAAGTATTTATAATTTATGGAAATCATTTGGAAAAATAGTATAGTGTAGTCAGAGAAGAGTAAAAAGTTATGAATTGTGGGGTACTTCATCTTTTAGAGGTGAAGATAAAAATAATCCATCAAAGAAGATAGGAAGGGGTCAGTGAGGTAGGAGAGAAATGGGAAAATGAACTGTCCTCCCCAAAATGAAAAGTGTTTTAAAAGATGGGAATAATTGAGTATAACAGTGCTGCTGTTGAATGAAATGCAGTCATTCCTTTATCGATTGGGGTTCTTCATCCTCAGAGTCAACGAACCTATCTCTGACTGAAAATATTTAAATAAAAAATCATAATTTAACAATAAAAATGCAAATTCTAAAGTTACAACAACTATTTACATAGCATTCACATTGCATTAGATGTTACAAGTAATCTAGATGTGATTTAAAGTGTGTATGTGGGAGGTTATATAAGAGACTTGAACCTGATAGATTTTGGTAGCTGCAGGAGTCATAGAGCCAATTCCCCGTGGATACCAAGATGCCTCTAATATGAGAACAGAGAATTTGCTATTGTACCTGATTTCTGCTAGGGACAGAGACATGTCTGGAGTAGATTCAAAATAACAAATAGACGTGAGAAATGGAGACAACTCTTTTGAGGAGTTTTGCCATAAAGGAAAACAAATCAATGGGGTTACTGTAGAAGAGAGATGGAAGGATAAAGGGAAGATTTTCTCTTAAAATCATAAATCTTTTGCTATGGTAGTGGGAGGAATTCAGTAGCGAATCAAGATGATGTGGGAAAAGAGTGGACAGTACTAGAGAAATATCCTTAAATTAGAAGCAAGTGCTGCAGTACTGAAATTTAAGAGTTTACTTGATAGTAACAGGAAGTCTAGCAGAGTAAGCATATACAGGAACAGACTGAGTCAGTGAAATAAAAAGCAGGATGATTAGCTGGCAGAAAAAAATCTGATAGGGGAAGGTGCAGGTCTGTGTATTAGTCTGTTTTTACGCTGCTGATAAAGATATACCCAAGACTGGGCAATTTACAAAAGAAAGAGGTGTAATAGACTCACAGTGCTATATGGCTAGGGAGGCCTTACAATCATGGTGGAAGGTGAAAGGCATGTCTCACATGGCAGCAGACAAGAGAGCTTGTGCAGGAAAACTCCCATTTATAAAACCATCAGATCTTGTGAGACTTACTCACTAACACAAGAATAGCACAGGAAAAACAGGCCCCTATGGTTCAGTTACCTCACACCAGGTCCCTCCCACACCAAGTGAGAATTATGGGAGCTAAAATTCAAGATGAGATTTGGATAGGGACACAGCCAAACCATATCAGTCTGAAAATGAGGAATTCACATGGAATTGTGGTTACGTTCCTGTCTGCTGTTTAGATCTATTTTTTAAATCACTGGACAATTTAGTATATATATAAAATTTTAAAAAAGATTTGGAGACATATAGAGACTGTAACATATAGAGACAGAGCTGAAATTGTCCAAGGCTTTTGAAAGCAGGGGTCTTAAAACAAAAACAGATTTCAAGGGAGGTTATAAAGGAGGCAGTGTAAGACTAGGGTATGTAATAGTTAATCAGCCAAATATAAATCATGGCATAAATAAGAAAAGAACTGGAGACAGACGCCCTTGAGATGCATGAATAGAAGTTTTATATGCACATTTTTAACATTGTGAATAAATATAATAGAATGACAGAGTGGATTATACGACTTTAGAAATCATATAACTGTGCGTGCGTGTGTGTGTGTGTGTGTGTGTGTGTGTGTATGTATATACTTACATAACCCTTGTCACCAACCAATATGAGAATATGATCAGATCACAAACTGGATTTTCTCCACTGAAAAGTGCATACATGAACATGTGTACAATATCATACATGAAGTATTCACAGGCCAATGGATCAGAATTCTGATCCTACGCCTAAACGTATTCTGAATAAACTGACATGTCCTCTTTCATGCCCGTGGTTGTGTGTTTCATCCTCTCTGCTTGTAATGCTTATCTTCATTTTCTCATCTACCAAGCTGCTGCTCCTCCTCCAAATTTGAAGTTAAGCTTTCCCTTGTCTGTGAAGCTTTTTATGATTCTTAAGAAACCCTAGGGGCACCTTCCTCCTATTAATGTCTGATCTTTCGCTACTAACACTTATCACTTTGCTTTGTAACTGTGGGTTTGCAAGTCTGCTTAATCCATCCTGCTGTGGATTATTTGAAGGCAGGACTAAATCTCTTCATTTCTGAATCATTATTACCTAAATGAGTGCCTGGCAAGTTCTGAATAAATTTTGCAAATAAAAGCGAGTCCTAAAAGAGGTTAGGGAACTTAAGCAAGTCAGTGTCAGAACAAAGCCAAAACTATGGTGTTTTCCTTGCTCAGTTTAAGTTTCTCTTTATTCCTCTTGCATCTATCTGCTTTTAAGGAAGAAAACATTTTTACACCAGAAAATGTCTGGTGGGGCAAAAATGGACTAAAGTGCACATTGAAAGGTCATCTATAAGGATCAGTGCTCCCCCTTGTGGCATCTCAGGAAGGTGGAGGTGAAAGTGACCATGGACTCCTCAAGGTCTGTTAAGAAGCAAGATGGATCTTTAGCTGGGTGAGAGTAACAGTGCCCCGACCTGTGTTCCCCCAGGAAGAAGTTAATCAGAAGATGTTTCCTTTCACCACAAGCAAAAAATTAGCTTTATTTCAAGTCTTCACTCATTTTCATTAGATTCCACAGGCATCTGAGTAGGTTCTTTAGGCAAATATTGTCAGTTACATTATTGAGAATATAAGTCCTCATAATAAGCCATTGAAATAGGTTGTCTCATTCTAATGTTACCAGGTAAGACAACTGAGGTTCAGGATGTTAAAGTAATCCTTGCAAGGGTGGACAGCCTGAAACACTTGTCTTTGAAGTCCTCTATGTAGCATACTTTCTACCACACTCTGCCTGTTTAACAATAAACATTTGGGTTGCTGAAAAACAAGCTAGCGATTCTTGTTGCCAGAAATCTGTTAGCTACCAAGTAAGCAAAGGAAGCTGGCTTTCAGTGGAAAGCTCAGATGAAGAACTCAAAGCTGCTTTTCTCCTGCTGCTTTTTTCTATATGGAGATTGCAAGTTGCTAAAATATTAGCTGAAGACAAGGACTACCCCACTGGGAGGTGGTGGATATGGTGGAAGGACAGCTGAAGGTACAAGGATTTCTCTGTCTGATGCACAAGCTCAGACCTCCCAAGTAGCCAGCGGTTGGAGGAGAAAGGAAAAGTCTTCAGACTATCCTCACGCAAAGGCTCCAGAGCCCAGCCTGAAGCATTTTTCTTATCTAAGACTTAAGACATTTTTTTAACCAAGCCAAGAGATTGAGAGCACACTGCAACCAATAGGGATCTTTTAGGATGATTGGATACTGTCTTTACTGGCATAGGCAAATATCCGCTTTGCTTTATAATGTTTTCATAACTCAGTTTCCTCTCCTCTAGTCCTGCCCCCCTTAGATCTAACAAACACCTAAATCACCACAAGAGCATGATTAACACATTTCCATATCCTGAACCCCTGCAAGGCAACGATCAAAATAATAGCTAACACCTATCAATCACTTACTGTGTGATAAGTACTTTACCTTCATGATTATCTCATTTAATACTTATAGCAAAGTATATTGTGACCAAGACAAGTTCAGAAAACTTGCCCAAGGTTACAATGAGTAGTCAGTGTATCTAAGATTAAAAGTAAATAATCTGACCCCATCACATTACCCAATGAACTAAAAATACAAAAGGTGATCTCCCTGAATACCTGAGGAACTACGTCTCTACCTGTAACCTGCTCCCTTAGTTGCTCAGCACATTTGAGAACCATAGAAGAAAGAGGAAAGCTAAAGCTTCTTATTTCCCTCACTGTACAGCTGGTTAGATTGATGAGTACTAGCCCATGATCTAGCCAGCCATGTATTCCTTAAGAAAAATAATAGTGATTAAAATTACCACTGAGAGATAACATTGCAGAGAGATTTTATAACTGAAAAATTTTGTAAAAAAAAAATACAACTGGGTATGTTTGGTACTTTGATTTTAAGTTGATCTTTTGGTTGCTAATTTGCTTTGTCAATTTCACTTTGAGAAATTCCTGGATATTGTGTCTCCACAACTTTCCAGAGGTTGCCACATCCATCTCTGCCTGTTTTCTTTCCCACAGAATCCCTGCCATCCTTTACTGCTCAGTACTATTTCTAATAGCATTTTCAGTGTTGACCTGAGGGTTGTACCTGTTGTTGCCCTGGTCTCCGCCACCTGGCCTTACTGCACATTAAGAGAGGCTCAAATTTGTCCACACCCATTCTTATCTCAATCAATATGCATGGAATAAGGGCCATCGGTCAAAAGGATTGAGGAAGGATCTTCCCTAAAACACATGGCTGTCAGGGTACAAAGCAGGCTTTGCCAGCAGGGTAGGTATGGGTGATGGGAGAAATTGGCAATGACTGCCACCATTAATATGGCTTGTTACAACCAGAGTGTGGCCGTTGTAACAATCGTGGAAGACAGATCTGTCTTCCAATCTCAACTCTGCCACTTCCGGTCTGTGTGATGTTGAGAAAGTCATTTGCCAATCAGAACTTCATTTTTCTGGACTCTAAAATGAGGATAACACCTACCTAATACCTTTGTTGTGTGGTAAAACAAGTAACAGACTGGGGTCATTCTCTCCTTGAAATTTTAGGATATACAGATTAGGGACCCTATGATGGTTAAGACCACGCATATCAGGCTTCACATCCTAACTTGCTCCACTTAACAACTGTGCAAATTTGACGAATTTTTCTCAACTCCTTGACCCTGTTTCCTCATCTGTAACATGCAGTTGAAGTTACCTACCATATGGAGTATAGAAATAAGACAGTATATATAAGTAACTGCAGTAAGACCTGGCATGTAGATTCTAAATCCCTTTATTTCTTCTACTAAAGCGCCCATTATTCTTGACTCTTTGATACTGGAGAGCAAGAGGGGAAGAGGAGATTGTCCCCAGTAGTGCCCTTGTCTTCTATCTCCTACTTAATAACATAATAATAGCTACTGCTATTCTCACCACTTCTAATATGACTGCTTTGACCACTAGTGCTGCTGCTGCTGCTATTCTGGTATTATTTATTGAGCACGAACTATGTAGCTATATGTAATGCAATGTGCTCTTTACCATGTTATTGATTTTAATCTCAGTGTAACTGCTTTCAATCAAGTTTTTATTGCATGGCCTTGAAAAATAGCCATTCCATTCCTGTCCTGGGTTTTTGCAGTCCAGGGTTAATGCAAGAAGCTTTCATTAGTAAACCATAAACTCTAGAAGGTGTGAGTAATAGGACTCGGTCTATGCATCTTTTCTTTTTATCCATCTCAGCCCCAGCACCTGCTGATGACTCCCTCTCTGAGTGATTTCACAGTTTGTCATCCTAACTGTTCTGAGTTCTTAGTGTTTCACTGCAGCATTTTGCAGGCAAGCATAAATCTCCAAATCTTCAAATTTTGAATCGGCTAGAACAAAATCTCAGCATTGCTTTTTATGCTGTTAATCATTCTCAATTGGTTCTTTTCCTTTTGTCCCAGTCATTATAAATGGCAAAAAACAACAGAAACAGAAAAGCAATCATGAAGCCACATCCTTGGATGTTGTTAGGAGAAAATAAAACAACATTCATTTCTATTCTGTTGAACATGTACTTACTCTAAACAAAAGAAATTGATGAACTAAAACAAACAAAAATGTTTCTCAGCCCTGCGTTAGACAGATAAGCGAGGACAATAAATATCAAGGCTGTTATTTCTTTGTTCCAATTTTCTATCCCTGTTCCTAACTGATATTCTCTAAGGTATCTGAGATTAGATAACTATTAAAGTTTCATTCTGGATTATTTTGGGGTTTTACTGAAAGCTTATTACTTGCAAGCCTTTGGAGGTAAATAAAGTTTAATGTATTACTATCCCGACAGAATGTCAGACCTGAAAAGCATAAGGATGAGGTTTTTCCTGGGGCAACCATCTCATTTTGCAGCTGAGAAAACAGGCCCAGAGTCCCCTGAGATGTGTGTGTGTGTGTGTGTGACAGTTCAGAGGGGACCCTCTTTGTAACACGATACTTTCTGTATACATAGTCCTTTGGCATTCTTTTTAAATTGTGTATGCTGAGTAAGAAGTTACCTTTGAGGTCTTTAAAAAATCAAATTTTTCCACTAGTGTAGTAAAGCAACACTACTATGATCAGATTTGGCTTGTTTATTCCAGCACCCACTGAGACATCGAGGAAGGACAGGAAGGACAGTGGAAAAGTTTGACTAAATATAATTGAGGAATAATCCTCTTTCCTCAGTACAAAGGAGCTTTTCAGAGCCTTATTGCTGTCCTACCTGGCTGGTTATAATTTGCTGGGCATGTAATTTCTGTGTCGGGAGCTGTTCACAAGACAAAAAGCACAGATTGCTATTGGGAGCCTTGTTAATTGTTAATAATTCTTCTTCATTCTAGTCCCCACCCAGAATCCAGAAAAATTTGCTACCAGGTAATGCTAGCTGTTCAAGCTTGAAACTATTTTCAATAGAAACTTTATTAGGAAAAATAATCCAGTAAGTTCTATACACTCCTTCCATCTTAGTTCCCACCATGTTTCTCCCTGTTACCTACAACAATCCTGTGGTGGCTTCCCTTCCCATGTGGTGGCTTCTCCTGCTGCTGGCCTTACCTCCTGACATAAATGCTGAAAGTCACCTCCTCCAGTATCCTTCCAAGTATCTAAACACTACGGTGGCTCTGTCTTTGCCTGCTTCAACTGAAGAGTGAGAAGCTTCTGGTGGCTGTGTGATTGTCAGCTTTGTTAATTAGTAGGTCATAGTCTAAGCATTTCTCCTCACCCTCACTGGTGCCATAACTCTTGGTGACCAGATTGAACATCCGATGAGGCCCAGAGGGCAAAAGTGACTCTACCAGTGACTGGACCCTGCTCATGGCAGGCCAGGATTAAGGGGGGGACTTTGCTCTCCTATTTTTCAGGTGAATGTTACACTGTTTGAGACAACTTAAGGGAAGTAGAGAGAGTGAGTGTGCCCCCTGGTAGTTTTAATCTGGTCAGGCAGAAGAACACAAATGGAGCAAAAGTCTCAAAGCAAAACCTCTTACTCAAAAGACAGTGTGTCTTAGTAATTAAGAACAAATGATTTGAAGTTAAGGAGGCCTATGCCTGAGACCCAGATGTGCTTCTAACCCACTGTATGGCCTGGAAACATCGTTTAACCCCACTGAACCTTAATTTTCTAACCTCTGGATGAAATCTATGATACCTACACCATGAGGTTGTCTTGAAGAACTAGATGATGTAATGTGTATAAAAGACCTAGATGATCACCTAATATGCACAGGCCAAGATGGTAATTATCACTATCAAGATGAGCCCTGCTGCGTTCTCACCCTTATTTGCCCTTTTTAGTTTTTTGAAAACCTTGCTATTTCAGTCATCCTTTTGAGATGCTTTTCAAGGATTAGCTCTTAAGATCACATGGCCCAATTGGCCATCTCCCAGAAGGTTTAACAAAACCTGACCAGGTTGCCCCTTTCACCTTCTTGCAACCTCTTCCCCTATCCCCAGGGGTCCTCTCCACCACTCCAGATCATTCCTTTAGTGTAGAGCTGGGCAGCAAAGTGGATATCTCTGAAGGAGGTAGGAAGCCAGACTCTACTGCTTACATTGCCATGATCCCGCAGTGCATAAAGGAGGAAGACGCTCCCTCAGATAATGAGAATGGCAACTGTATGAGCCCAGAGTTCTACCTGGGCTCTCCCCAGCATAGCCCCTCTGCCAGGGGCTCCCCAAATAGAAGCCTCCCATCTCCAGGTGTCCTCTGTGACTCTGCCCGCCCCAAACCTTATGACCCTCCTGGAGAGAAAATGGTAGCAGCGAAAGTAAAGGGTGAGAAAATGGATAAGAAACTCAAAAAAATGGAGCAAAACAAGACAGCAGCCACTAGGTACAGCCAGAAGAAGAGGGCGGAGCAGGAGGCCCTCACTGGGGAGTGCAAGGAGCTGGAAAAGAAGAACAAGGCTCTAAAAGAGAGGGCAGATTCCCTGGCCAAGGAGATGCAATACCTGAAAGATTTGATAGAAAAGGTCTGCAAGGCAAGGGGAAAGAAAAGGGTCCCCTAGTTGAGGGTAGTCAGGAGCGCAAGGTGCTTGTACATAGGAGTCTCTCGCTGTAGCTGTGTGTTCGAATAAATTATTTTGTAGTGAAAGAAAAATAACCACATGGCTTTGAATCAGATACAGCTAGGTTTGAGTTTGGACTACAGTGTTTGTTTACTATTTATGCTACTCTATGCAGGTCAATCTACCTTTACAAAGCTCAGTTTTTGAACTTGCAAAACAGGAATAATACACATATATCTTGATAGAGATGGGCCTAGTTAGAAGATTGAATTAGATTAAATGAGACTATAAATTTTAATAAAAGCAAGGACCCTATCTTGTACCACATGGTGTTCCTTGCATCTGGCAATGTGTCTTGCATGGAATTAGTGCTCAATAGATAGTTGTTAAAGGAAACAATTAATAATGCATGAATACAAGCTTGTAATACAGTATCTTGCACATATTAAGTGGAAACTATATCTGTCATATACCAGTTAAAGTATAGGAGGGGGAAACAAAAGTGTAGGGCCATTTAATATTTCTTGCAATAGACATCCATCTGGAATGGCCTCTCAGACTACCAAGATGCCTCCGTAAATGACTCTGACTATTCTTAATAAATAAATGCCAGGAAGACAAATTTCAGAGAAGGTGGAGTCAGAAGAAATTAACAGCTGATTCTGAGCCTCTTGTAGAGACCTCCAGACTGGACAGAATAAGTTCTGACATTCGAGAATGCTTAGCGGGTAGGCGAGAAGAGATGCTACTGAAGGATGAGAGCTTGCATGAAACAGGTGACTATAAGGAAGGGAAAAGGGTTGAAATTATGAGTACCTGGCCTTAAATTCTTCCTTGAAACCTGGAAAAGTCACATCGTTTTGGTCTCAGTTGCCCCATTTATAAAACAGAAATAACAGTACTTTGCAGGATTATCGTGAAAATTAAATGAGAGAGTGGATATAAAAGTGACTTGCAAAACTCTGAACCAAAATAAGGAGTTATCCCTTGAAGATGGAACTTTGCTTTCTTCATGATTCTATTTAACTCAGAGTCCTGCTTTGGTCCATATTGACCAAACCTATTTAGGTTTCCATCTTAAATCATTAGTATTCTCTGGATTTTATGGGCAGAATATAATTCATATCAATACAGCAATATTAATTTTATCTGTTTTGAACAAAGTACATTTTTAATTCTCTGAAACCCTCCCTGACTACCCTGGAAGTCACTTACTCATACATCTGGCTACCACATCACCTTAAACTTCTCTTTCCTCTTGACTACATTTGTTATCTGTTATCTCTTAAAGAACTTAAGCTGGAATTCTGGTGCTTTAAGAAACTCTCATTAAATGACTGTTGAAAAAATAAATATATATTTGAACTAAGAATGAAGTATGTTGCCAATTATGTGGTAGACAACATAGAGCATAAATCAAGTGTGTACTACATATAGAGCATCCCTAGCCTAAAAATTCACAATCCATGCTGCTTCAAAACTCACAGCTCTTTGATGGCGACATAGTGACAGAGGTGGAAAATTTCACACCTAATCTTATGTGATGAGTTAGTCAAAACACAGAACATTGTTTCATGCACAAAATTAAGAAAAGTATTGTATAAAATTACCTTCAGGCTGTCTGCATATGGTGTATTTGAAACAAATGAATTTCATGTTTAGATTTGGGTCCCATTTCTAAGATATCTCAGTTATGTATATGCAAATATTCCAAAATCCAAAAAGATCTGAATCCAAAATACTTATGGTTCTATGCATTTCTAATAAGGGATACTTAACCTGAATATATATAAAGAGCATAGATAAAATCCTATATTATGGTCCAAAATATCAGCCACAATGGAACCCCAAAGAGCTGATCTCACTGGCACTGTGGCACCCACAAAGCTAGTATTGTGTAATCACAGACAAAAAGACAAAATATACTTGAATTCTGGTCCTAATCTGAAACAACCTTGCTCTAAAACTTTAGATCAGTACAACTCATCTCAAGACATTAGTCTTATTATGTATCAGTGTGGGGGTTGAATCTCTTTTCCTTTATAAACTTTGATTGTTTTCCTAGAGTTGACAATTGCCTACTTGTTTTATTCCTTTGGCATTTTTATCTCCTTTATTAATTTTCCCCAAGCACTTCAACAGAATTGCCTAAACCTCTCAGTACTATTTATCATATTGTTAAATTCACTGCCTAACTCCTTCTGGAATCCTCTCTCATAATGTTATAATCTTAAAGGGTTGCTGCGTATGCCTTCCACACAGCTTCTATGCAAGATAAGCGGAAGATTTACCCTGGAACTTTTCTTCAGAATCATCCTGAGGATTATCTGTTTCTCTCTTTTGTATCTGGAATATGTTTCTTTCTGTCAGCTTCTGTTTTCTTTCAGGAGGAGCGTATCTTCTAATAACGTATTGAGAAAGAGAGATGAAGGAATGACACTTCTGAGACTGCTTAAATAGCAGTGCCTTTATTATATCCTTATGCTTTACTTTTTAGCGATTGAGATATAGAATCATAGATAAGAAATTATTTTCCCTTAGAATCTTGTAGTATTGTTCTACTTCTGTCAAGCTTTTGGTGTTAATATTGCACATTTAAAGTTATTTAATTTTAGTTTCAGTGCTGATATTTCTCTTTGGAAGGTAGTACATATTTCCTTTATATTTGATGTTCAAAATTTTCATGATGATATGTCTTGACCTGAGTTTTTGCTTTTGTATTTTTATTGTTTTGCATTTTTTGTTAGAGACCATGTTTGTTTATTTAGAAACTATAATTTCATTTCTTGATAATATCCTTCCCAATAGTGTCTCTTTTTTCCTTCTGGAAGGTATATTAGTCAGATGATAGATTTCATAGGTTGAATCTCAAATTCAGTGCTTATCAAACTGTATCATGCATTAGAATCACTTGGACGCTTGTTAATACACAGATTGCTGGACTCACTTCCAGTCACTGATTAAGTTGGGATGATGGTTGACAATTCCATTTTTTAACAAGTTTATAGCTTACTGCTGCTAGATATCCTTTGAGAACCAGTGTTCTAATTTTCTTATTCTGATATCTTCTGTTTTTCATATCATTTTCTTTTTATTCCCCTCTGAATTAATACCTACTCATTGCTGTCTCAATTTTTGGTCAGATTTTAATTTTAGCTATAATATATGTCCTAAAGCTCGCTCTTTTGTGTTTTATGGTTAAGAATATAATACAATTTTTAAAAAATAGAAGTAAAATTTACATACAGTAAATATAGATATCAATTGTATAATACAGTTATGTGTATCTCTAACCAACATCCTGATCACAGCATAGAATTTTTTTCTCCTGGATGTTTCCCTGTGCCCACTTCCAGTCATTCTTCATTCCAACATGTCACAACTGTCCTGATTTACATAACCATAAATTAGTTTGTATGTGAATTTCATATACATGTAAACATGCATTATGATCTCTTTTGTGTCTGACTTCTTTACTGAACATATTTTTGAGGTTCATCGATGTTGCATTTATTGTGGTTCATTCCTTTGTATTGATGAGTAGTATTCCATTATATAAATATAATACAATTTATCTGTTTTTCTAGTTGATACATTTGTATATCATAATATATAGAAATTGACTACCCCTGTCCCTAGTTTTTGGCTATGATAAATAGGGCTTTTATAAGCAATATTGTACATATACGTTGTGGACATTTTTATTTCTTGTTAGACTAGAATTTCAGGCTTGTTGGGTTAGCAGTATATTCAAACTTAAACTGCCAAAAAGTTTCCTAAAGTAATTGTATCACCTTATGCTTTCACAGGCAATCTATAGGAATTCTTTTTGTTTTGTATCTGACATTCGATGTTATCATTATTTTAATGTTTAAATTTCTAGTTATTGTGAAGTGGTATTGCATTGTTATTTTAATTTGAATTTGCCTAATAATTTATAATTAAAAAATTTTTCTCACGTAATTTTTGACCATTTAAATATCTTATTTGATGAAGTATCTGTCAAAACTTGTGCCAACTTACAGATTTGTAGAAATTCTTTACCTATTTAAGATAAAAATTATCTTTCAAATACAAGTATTGCAAGTACTTTTTCTCAGACTATGGATTGTCTTTTCATTGTTAACAGTGTCTTGGATAAAAGTTTTAAATTTTGACAGAATGGGGAAAAATAATTCTTCTGTGTATTGCTTTTTGTACACTAAGAAATCTTTGTACACAAGTTGTAGACATTATTCTAAATTTTTATTTGGATGGTTTATTATTTTAGTTCTTATATTTAGTTCTGTAGTGTAATTTTTTCTTTTTATTAATTTTTACATAATTATATGGGGTACAACATGATGTTTTGATACATGTATAAATTGTGCAATCATCACATCAGAGTAATTAGCATATCCATTACATTAAACATTTATTTCTTTGTTGAGAAATTTGTTAACATTTAGTATTTCTGTGTAACACCATTCAAAAACCTGTCTTTTAAGAATTTTGAAATATACAATATATCTGACTATGGAACAGACTGACGGAACTTATTTTTCCTATTTAATTGTAGCTTTGTACCCGTTGGCCAATCTCTAACCATCACCCACCCTCACCCTAACCCTTACAGTCCTCTGGTAACCATTATTCTACTCTCTACTTCAGTGAGAACAACTTTTTAAATTCCACATATTAGTGAGATCATGTAATATTTGTCTTTCTGTGACTGGCTTGTTTGACTTAACATATGTCATTCAAGTTTATCCATGTTGCCATAAATGACAGGATTTCATTCTTTTTGTGGGTGAATAGTATTCCATTGTGTGTGTGTGTATGTGTGTGTGTGTGTGTGTGTGCGTGCGTGTGTTTATTCATTTGTTGATGGATATTTAGGTTGATAACATATGTTGGCTATTGTGAATACTGCAGCAATAAGCATGGATGTGCAAATATGTCTTCAACATACTGATTTCATTTTCTTTGACTATATACCCAATTGTAATGATATTTCTGGATCTTACAGTGGTTCCATTTTTAATTTTTTGAAGAAACTCCATACTGTTTTTCATAATGGCTGTGTTAATTTACATTCCCACCAGCAGCGTGTAAGAGTTCCCTTTTCACCACATTTTTGCTAACACTTGTCATCTTTTGATTTTTTAAAAGTTGGCATTCTGACTGGAGTGAGTTGATATCCCATTGTAGTTTTGATTTGCATTTCTCTGAAGATTAGTAATGTTGAGCATTTTTTTAAAAATTTCTGTTGATCATTTGTCTCCTCTGGAAGAATTTCTGTTCAGGTCCTTTGTACATTTTTGTTTGAACATTTTGATGTTGAGCTGTTTGAGTTTTGTATATATTTTAGATGTTAGCCTCTTATCAGATGGATAGTTTGCAAATATATTCTCCTATGCTGTCAGTTATCTCCAAAACAGCATGGCTCTGTCATAAAAACAGAAACACAGACCAATGGAACAGAATATAAAACCCAGAAACAAATCCATGCAACTATAGACAAACGATAAACAACAAAGATGTCAAGTACATGCAATGGGGAAATGACAGTTTCCCCAAAACAATGCTGGGAAGACTGGATATTCACATGCAGAAGAACAGAAATAGACCCTTATGTTTCATGATATACAGAAATTAACTATTAAAAATGTATCAAAGACTTAAATGTAAGATCCCAAAGTACAAAACTACTTGCAGAAAACAGGGAAAAGCTCCATGACATTGCTCTAGGCAAGGATTTTAAAAATAAAACCTCCATGCACAGTCAAGAAAAGCAAATACAGACAAATGGTATTTTATCAAACCTAAAAAAAAAAAAAAAAGCTTCTGCACAACAAAGAAAGCAATGAACAGAGGAAGGAGACAACCTATAGAATAGGCAAATATATGCACATATTATGATGTAATTTTAATTTAAAAATTCCTCCATGTTGTTTTACATAGGAGTGAGGCTCATTGCTTATTTATTTTTAAAATGGGTTTCCAGTTGCAGGATTATTTTTTTTTTGAAGTGGTTTTTATTTCTTTCATTGAGTTGCCTTGTCACTTTTGTTGAAAAGCTTTTGGCCACATATGTATGATTTTATTTCTGGACTCTATTCTATTTCTTTCCACTAATCTGTATGTCTATCTTGTACCAAATTCCCACTGTCCTCATTGGCTTTACAGTAATCCATGTAATATGGTAGTGTAAATTCTCCGAGTTTATTCTTATTTTCCAAGAATGTTTTGTTATTTTGAGTTTTTTTTTTTCCTTTTCCATAAAAGTGTTACAATTAAGTTGTTAATTTTCTCGCCCCACTCCCCGCCCGCCAAATAAAAAGCTTATTGAATCTTGTTTAGGATTACATTAGGTTTATCAATTTCTTTGGGGAACATTTACATCTTTATAAAATTATCTCTTCCAATTCATGCAAATTGTGCAAATTCTTATTTATTTAGGTATACTTTAATTTCTTTTTTTTCCCATTTATTTATTTTATTGCATTTTAGGTTTTGGGGTACATGTGAAGAACATGCAAAATTGTTGCATAGGAACACACGTGGCAGTGTGATTTGCTGCCTTCCTCCCCATCACCT